>NW_027182826.1:1607500-1842500 GCF_041146395.1 Eulemur rufifrons | reverse complement strand
CTGCCCCAGCCTCCCGAGTACCTGGGACTACAGGCATGTGCCACCGTGCCCAGCTAATGTTTTTCTGTATATATTTTTAGATATTGTTTCTGTATATATTTTTAGATATATAGTTTCTTTCTATTTTTAGTAGAGATGGGGGTCTCGCTCTTGCTCAGGCTGGTCTCGAACTCCCGACCTTGAGCGATCCACCCGCCTCTGCCTCCCAGAATGCTAGGATTACAGGTGTGAGCCACCCCGCCTGGCGTGTACGTTCTGTATTCACAGACAGACAGAAGGCAGGGAGAATGTTACCCTTTCAAAGCCCGCCCTGCTCGCCTCTCAGCCCACCGATGGCACTCTGAATCCCGTGGCATTCCTTCACTCAGCTGAATTCTTCAGCTCCCGACCCCCCCACCCCACCCCCGTGCCACGGGAGTTCGTTCTCATGGCAGAGCCATCGAGGCTGTTGCCACACGTGTTGTAGGTGCCTAGGCAGACTGTGCCCTGGCCCCGAGGAGGTACGGAACCGCCTATCGCCTTGGGAGGGAGGGACAAGATGTGTCCGTGTCCAAGGCGACGTCCTGTCGGTCACGAGGAGGCCTGCAAAGGCTCGTATTTGCCAGGCATTGAGCCACATGACATGAAACACCGGTGTGTTCCTTCACTTAGGTGGTGTCGCGTGTTGATACTCACAGAGGATGATAAACCCACTCGCAAGCCGGCTGAGCCCCCTGTGTCTCCTCCTCTATCCACTGAGGGAAAAAACCGCAACGAAAGGTAGAAAACCACAGGGTGGGAAGAGAGCCCGTCGCTCTCCCTATGTGACCGTCCGGAGTGCTCGTTCAGATGGGAGGAGGTGTGTGTGTGTGTGTGTGTGTGTGTGTGTGTTTCATTGATTTTGGTGCCATCTTTTCTCTGCAGCTGCATCAGAGGACAGCGATTTTTCCGATTTTCACTCTGCTGAGTGAATTGCCTTTTGAAGAGAATGTCCACAGGAAGCCTACGGTTCTCCCGCGTGGGTGGCCCTCCTCTAGAAATGAATCTCGTTTCTTGAACGGAGGGGACTTGTTGACGCCATCATTCTTTCGGGACGACTTCTCAGACGCTAGCTTTGGACCGCAACATAGGTGCCCCCGACATTGCCTCAAGGGTTCCGTGGTGCCTCCTGTCAAGAGACCCCACCGACCGTCCCCAGCCTGCCCGCTCAAGGGAGCCTGGCCCCTTCTGATCTGTCCGCCCACCGTGAAGCTCCCTCCCGAGGGTTGGAAAGCCCACCTGTTTCCCAGTTCGATTGAATGATGGGGCACCCGGGCAGGGCACTGGCACCGAGTGACTCCATTCTGAGTCTGTCTGCTCTGTGGGGCGGGGGCGGGGGCGGGGGCGGGGGCGGGTGGGGGGGCAGTTCCGTCTCGACCGGTGGCCTCCTACCGACTGACTCTATGGGACGGACCATTCTCACTCAGGATCGTGTACCTTCTTGGCCTAGGCACATCCCGGCACTTAAAGCCACTTTTCGGGGACACTCTCCCACGTACAGATAGATGGCCTGCACGAGTGCTCTTCCTTTCTCCAAACACTGGAAATCTGTCCTCAATTTTACCTGACCTACCTGACGGTGTGTGATAAAGGAGCATAGAAACCTCAGCCACCCTCCACCTTCCCGCTGTCACAAGAGACAGTGCCGAGCGTGAAATTCTATCCCTGACTCTCTGTGTCCACCGGAACGTGGCCTGACTGCAGTGACGTCAGCTACGTCAAGTCGTTCTCTGGGTAGGGAAAGAACTTAACCAGATAGGCCCTATCGGTCGCTTATCTGTTCTGATAGTTTTGTGGCAGCCATTTCTTTCCCCCTTTCTTTTCTTTTTCTGTCTCTCTCCCCCACCCCCACCCCCAAATTCTTTCTACGAAGACGTTTAGGATGTCAGATTCTGGCCACATGCCCCCGCTAGGCATAGGGGGCCAGCATAGACAAAGGTCTTCGGTACCAAGTGTTCATTCCACGGTGACAGATATTGCCACTCTTGTATTGACCAGGGCAAGATCGTGAGTGGGTCAACTCTGAAACTCCCTGTACTCTACTTCTCTCTTGGGTAGGTCCCTGCCCCAACCCTCCGGCTTCTAGCACACACCCAGGGGCACTCTCTCCTCTCTGGATAAAGTTCCAGATGATCCGATCCGCTCCGAGGAGGAAGGGGAGCTGGCCGGGCCACCCACTGTGCGCCCCACCCCCTTCAGTCATAGGGTCCGTTCTTTTCAGGATGACACCGGCAGCGGTTGTTGGGTGTCACCTAGTGGCCACTTTGATCAGACCTCGGGATCCGGAAAGTCAGGTGACGTTGGGAGTTTAAGAGCTGACTCCCGGGAGGTGTGGAGGGCGGGGAGGAGAGCACGGTCCGGACGGTCCCACCCTCTTCTTCCCGGGCCCGCAGCTCTGGGCCCACCCAGGGCAGCCCTAGCCTCTAGCGGGTCTCTGCCCACCCGCCCTGTTGTCTGCGGGAGGCGCCCCTCCTCCTGCTCTCTGCCTCCTCCCGGGACCATAGGCCTCTGCCCGTCGTCTTTTTTATTTTTATTTTTTCCCTTTTGTTTGTTTCTCTTTTATCTTGTTTTTTAGGCTTATCGAATATCGTATCGTATAAAAACTTAAATCACAGAATGAATTATATTATATAACAAGATGTGGCTTTTTATCCTATGCCGAGAACGATGAATTTTGCTCTTCGTGTCCATTTTCCTGTCCTGGAAGAAATACAAAGTTGCTCGTGATACTTCCCCATCATCTTCCAGTTTCCCCGACTGTCAACACGATGTATTCGATCGTATATCTTTGTGTGTGCACGTGGGCGCCTGTACCTATTTCTTTTCGGCATCAGTCTCAGGTCTTTTGGCACCTAGGGGGGAAAAAGGAGAAACCATTAAAGGACAGAAAGATGTTCTGTCGTTTTACGCTCCCCACCACCACCACCACCACCACCACTTTTGGGAGCTTGTAGTCTGGCCTATGTCCCCAAGGCAGGTTAAATCTTTGCTTAAAACTCCCAAGTGGTCCCCTACCCCGCCCCCCCCAGGTGGGCGGCCGGCAGAGTTCACAGGCTTTGTTTTTGGCAGAGCCTGGACGATTGAAATAATTAACCACAATCATCGCTAAAGCTGAGAACCCCTCCCCCCCTCATTAAAAGCTCTGTATTTCTGCCTAGCCCTATGTTTGGGGAAATTCGGAGGCCTGAGATGGGAAGGTCTACACTATTTTCTCCTTTACCAGCAAAATAGACTCTCTCTTTCCTTCCTCCTCAAACAGCTTGTCCTCGTTATTCGGCCTCGTGGGCAAGTGGCCGAGCTTTCGGTAACACCAAGTCTTCTAAATTGTGTTGTGTTATCGGTCTTGTTTTCTTTCTTTTCTTTTCTTTTCTTTTCTTTTCTTTTCTTTTTTTGAGACAGGATTTCTTTCACTCTGTCCTCTCCCAGGCCGCCTTGGCCTGATTGTAGCTCACAGCAAGCTCCAAATCCAGGGCTTAAGTGATCCTCTCTGCCTCAGCCTTCTGAGTAGCTGAGACTATAGGCAAATGCTGCCACACCCGCCATAATTTTTCTTTTTTTTTGTTGGTAGAGATGAGGTCTCATCGTGTTACCCAGGCTGGTCTCCAGCTGCTGGGCTCAAGTCACGCTCCCGTCTCTGCCTCCCAAGTTGCTGGGATCACGGGCATGAGCCACCATGGCCAGCCAGGTTATTTAAAGGCGATCGCTTTGCTATCCTGATACAAAACCCCAAATGTGCGAGTTTAAGGCACCAGACGGAGGGAGTCCCCACACTACATTGTCACGAACATTGAGGGTGGCTCACGAAACAGCTGGGATGTGACCACACAGTAGTGATCGAGGAGATATATTCTAGTGGGATAGCAGAAATATAGAATGTCCTGAAGACACTAAATGTCGGAATGCCACAGCAGTCAATGGCTGACAAACTTCCATTCCATTGTGTCATGGTAGGCAGCTTACTTTTCTCCTGCTCCCTTGGTATGATTAAGGACTGACGTAGAAAATGTCTACGTCTCATCCAAATCCATCGAGACGTTGGAAAGGGGAACTGGGAGAGGAATAAAGAAAAACAAGAGAGGGAGAAGCAAAACAAGAGAGAACGGGGACGAGGAGGAAAAAGAGGAAACTGCCTCCCCTGCCCCTATGCTACCCAATTAATAAATGAAGAATGGCCTCTTCCCTCCTCTTCCCAACCCCTAACTATGCCTGGAAGTGTATCGTAGGCCTACAGTCCTAAGAAATGTACAACTACTGATAGTAATGGGAAGAAATGCAGTCTAATAGGTTTCTGTGCAGTGGGACACCTGGCCAGGGCACTTACGGTGAATGGAGCTTGCAGGGCGGGCGGGAGGTTGCTCTGGGTGAGTCTGTGAGTTGGCGGTGAGTGGTGAGTGAATGTGAAGGCCTAGGACATTACTTACTGTAGGTTTTCATAAACCCTGGACACTTAGGCCACACGACATTTACCTTTAGAAATTTCTTTCTTCAATAATACATTAACCTTAGCTTACTGTAAGTGTTTTCACTTCATAAACTTTTCCATGGTGGTTTGGTTTTTTTTTGTTGTTGTTTGTCTGTCTGTTTGTTTGTCTGTTTGTTTTTCTTTCTTTTAAACTTTTGGACTCTTTTGCAACACCACGACTTAAAACACAAATGCGTTGCACTGTTGTACACAGATATTTTCTTTCTCTGTGTCCTTATGTGTTCCGTAAGCTTTTTCCTACTTTTAAAGTTTTTATCGTTCTATGCACTTTTCAAAATAATAAAAACTAAAACAGAGAGGGGGGGTGGGAGAGGGAAGGAGAGAAATACACACACATGAATATGTTTCCCAAGTGAACTGAGGAAGGGGGCCGAGTCAAGGTTCTCAGGGAGCCACCAGTGATGAAACGGTCAGGCTCAGAATCAGCATTGCAGAGTGGCTGCAGAGCCGGGGGGCCTGGACTGGCTACCTGGACGACACTCCGTGTTTGGTAACTTGGCGAGTCACAAATCCTCTTGAGCCTCAGCCTCTTCATCTGCAAATGCAGAAATCATGGTGCCTACCCCACAGGGATATTGTGCAGAGTGAAAAAGCAAATGCAGGCAAAGCCCACAGAAGCACATGTGGTAAACAGTAAGCCTTTAATCGTGGTCACAGTCGTTGTTATAGGACTATCTTCCTATGTCCTTGTCTTTTAAAGATTAGCAGAACCTCCCAGAAGATGAGAATGGGCTCCCCCTGAGCAAGTCTCGGCTGTAAAGTCACAGGCATGTTGAGCATGTGGCACAGAAGGCAGAATAAAAACCTGATCCCGGAACATTATGTTCCTGCAGGCCATGAAATCATTGAAGGTATGGGAAATCCTACCTCATATCCGTTTTACTAGAACACCTATGATTGCGTACGCACATGGACGCACGCGCACGCGCACCCCAAACTTTTTGAGCTTCACAAAACAGCGTAACCAAGGAACACACTATGATGCTTCTTAGCGATCTATTTAGGCCCAGGTTAATCGTCACTCTGAGCCTGCCTCCTTATCTGTCCAATGAGAATAGTGTTTGTCACAATTATCGTCATCGTCATCCTACCTAACGCTTCTGGTAAAATTGAAGTGTGAGAACACCCGCTAGACAGAAAATCCATGTTATCTCTCAATTTTTCTTCCTCCTGATTTCTATCTGAATCTGTGAGCTCGCTTTGGTTCACTTCGGTTTTTCAAGAGGCTCCGGTTACCTTCTCTCCCACCTATATCGGATTGGGTCTGACGGAAGAAAGAAGGAAAAAAAAAAAAAAAAAAAACCATAGTAAAGAAAGCAGAACAACATTTGTTTCTGAAGCAACCGATCAAACATTGCTGATGAGCCGGTCTTTTCTATTTCAGTAAACCAAGGAGGCCTACTGTCACGAGGATGTGAGGGGCCCGGGTAAGATTGGATGATTACCCCTAAAGGAGACAAAGCAGACAGACTATGGCACATGTGATCTTAGCAAAGAGAATAAACAGTGACCTCTCTGCCGAGTTGGGCCTTAGCATACCAAAGGGAAATAAAGGTGTAATAGGATGCTCAATTTTTACTCTGGAAACAGAGGTTGGTTGGGCACTGAACTGAGAACACTGAATTTTTTACCCTCCTTGATATTCACATAGGCTTAGAGGAGGCAAAAAAAAAAAAAAAAAAAAAAAAAAAAAAGAATACTGAGCCTATAAGTCATCCCTAAAACTCGGATTTTATGTTCCCTTGCCTTTTCATAACTGAGCAACACACAACATTAAAGAATGGACACAGGCCGGACGCGTTGGCTCAGGCCTGTAAACTTAGCACTCTGGGAGGCCGAGGCGGGAGGATCGCTCAAAGTCAGGAGTTCGAGACCAGCCCGAGCGAGAGTGAGACCCCCCCTGTCTCTACTAAAAATATAGAAAGAAATTGGCCAGACAACTAAAAATATATAGAAAAAAATTAGCCGGGCATGGTGGCACATGCCTGTGGTCCCAGCTCCTGGGGAGCCTGAGGCAGGAGGATCGACTGAGCCCAGGAGTTTGAGGTTGCTGTGAGCTAGGCTGACGCCACGGCACTCACTCTAGCCCGGGCAACAGAGTGAGACTCAGTCTCGGGGGGGGGGGGAGAACCCAAAAACAAACAAACAAACAAACAAACAAAAAAACCGGAAGGGACACAGACTTCCACAGGTTTGTGTGTGGCCCCTTTTACTTATTAACGCTACAGGACCTTAATTATTTGTGCTCTGAATCTGATATTCAAATTATCCTTGTGACCAACGCGTTTGAACAGTAGATGGTAGGGGAAGAAGAGTTCACCTCCTGAATAGATGACAAGTAACGGGAGTACTGGTGAAATTACAAGTGGCTTACGTTTACACACTGAAAATCCCAGTTAGCCGCTACCATGAGTTCAAAGAAGAGATCTAAATTTCTGACCCTATGACCCTAAAAGATATTTCCTCCCATGGTGTCACAGATAAAAATAAAACAGCATCCTAGCACTTTGGGAAGCCTAGGGGGAAAGGATCGCTTGAGGCCAGGAGTTTGAAGTTGCAGTGATCTATGATGATGGTACTGCACTTTAGTCTGGGAAACAGAGTGAGGGCCCGTCAAAAGAAAAAAAAGAAAAAGACAAAAAGAAAGAAAGAGAGAGAGAGGGAGACAGGAAGACACAAGGAAAGAAAGAAAGAGAGAAAGAAGAGAGTAGAAGAGAAGAGAAGCGTCAATCTATCCATTGCATTTTCTACCCTTTAGGTGACTGGGCTTCAGCAGGGTGATGTGATCTGACAAAGTTCATGTTGCTAAGAAATAAAGCACTGGGGTTCAAACTCTGAGTTTTCAAAATCCAGCATATCCCCCTACCCACCATACCGTGCCACCTCTGAGAGTGGATATCTCACAGAGGAGAGCTGTGGAGGCCATTCTTGGACAGACAGAGTCAAGTAGTGGAGACCATGGAGTCTCTGCTCTGCAGCCAGTCTAGAGTCATATGGAGCCATTAACACTGCTTGTGAGGAAAATACCATGTCATAGGGAAACAGAAATATTTTCCGCCTTAGGCAGATCCAATTTAGGAAAAGACCCGAAACCCCTCTTCCTCTAACAGTGCTTTCTGGTCAGATGCTGACCCCTTCGATTCACAGATTCAGATACATCATTCAATGCAAGCATTGTCAACAAGTCACTCTTTGCAGCTTTCTGAAATTTCTCGGATATAGCATACTTGTAAAGATGATCACTTATGTGAAGACACCACCCCTCCAGAAAAACAAAAACAAAACCAAAACAGAAGCCCACTTTTCTCTGCTGTGAAAATCAAGATCAGCTTTTATGAGATCCACTAAATTCACACAAGAAGTAAAATATAATCATACTGATATATGCAATTTTTCTCTTAGAACAGAATGCATGGTGCTCCTTATCGTCTCAGATACTGTCAACAGAAAGCACGCGGTGGATGAACAATCTCCGTGAGCTTTTCTACAGAGATGGGGTGTGTGTGTGTGTGTATGTGATAAATAATGAGGGTTGAGGAGCAGATAAATGACTGGGGGAAAACAACAACAGCAACAACAACAAAAACCACTTCCTGGTTCCTCGATGCAAGCATTCATTTAAAGGGTATACTCGTATGTATACCTAGGTGGAAAGTGGAAGCAGCTTTAAAAAAAAAGAAAAGAAAAATTGCTGTGAGCCCTGGTTATGATACGGCAATAAGCGCTAGCTCTTGGAAGGTGTAAAACATATTCACAGTGGCTTACGCCAATTTGGGATGTACAAAGGCGAGCTTGAGCACCACCACCAACCAAAAATATGAATGAATACCTGGCTAGCGATCAGGATCAGACATAATAGAAAAGAAAAAGCTCCCAAGGCTAAAATAATGTGAACACGATTGACTCGTCCATGGAAAAGAACCCCAAATCACTGCAAAATAATTTAAAGAGTTTTATTCTGAGCCCAACGGCCGTGATCATGGCCCAGAGAGCTACGCCCAAGAAGCCTTGAGCAAGCGGACCCATTGTGGTTGGGTGGGTTACAGTTTGGCTTCATACATTTTAGGGAGACAGGAATTACATGTAAAATCACAAATCAAAACATGGAAGGGGTACATTGGTCTGGGCTGAAAAGGCAGGACATCTGGCAGTTGGGGGGGGGGCGAGGGAGGGTGGGTGCGGTGTTTACAGGTTTACAGCTGGGTTTAAAGATTCTTTGATTTGCAATTGATGACATAAATGAACCTCTGCCTAAAGGCTTTGCATCATGTTTTCAGTTAAGGTAAGGAGGTCTGCTAATCACAGACAAGCCACTGGACAGTTTACCCAAAACTCAAGTGCCCTGTAGTTCAGTGAACGGTTGGCCTGCTAGATATGCGTTAAGCTTTGTCTTGCCTGGCCTTAGGCCCGTCGGACATTCAGTATCTCATTGTTATAAAATCTGACTCCATCAGGGAGGGGTGTCTGACTTCCCCTGTCCTTGCGGGGCAGCAGCTCAGGTTTAAGGGTTTTTCTAGGGTTCCCTGGGCCAACCACGGGACAGGTCAGCTGGCGGTGGCGGGCGGGGGGCGGCTTAAGATTTTATTTTAGTTCATAGACTCCAGAAATGGTGTTTCCCTGGGAAAGACACACGAGTTCATGAAAAGCTTTCATTCAGTTGGTCTGGCTCCTCCCTGAGGTCGTCTCCCTGCCCCCCACTCCTCCCCTCCCCTGGGGCCGGAGCGGAGGCGGGAGGGGGGGGAAGGCCCAAGAGGAGAGGCGCGTGGGGGAGGTGCCGCTCCCAGAACCAGAGACTCGTCTGGGCCCCACGTAACCCAGCCACCGCGACCGCTTCGCCTGAGGAGGTGCCCAGCAAGTCGTGCTTCTGCCCCTCGGGATTGCCTGCGGGCTGGGGGCGGGGTACGAGCTCCCGCCCAAGAGGGAAACCCCTAGCCTGGCCGCACAGATGGCCGGGCCCCCGGCGGAGCCCTTCCGCCGTTTTCCACTCCTCCCCCACTCACTGCGCTGACTGCGCATGCGCGCTCGCACATAGCCGCCTCCGGCTTCTCTCGGGCGGAGCCGCTTTCAGCCCCGACCCCGCCCCGCGAGCTGACTGCGCATGCGCGCTCGCACGTAGCCGCCTCGGGCTTCTCTCGGGTGGAGCCGCTTTCAGCCCCGAGCCCGCCCCGCGAGCTGCCGCTTCCAGGCGGCACAGCGCATGGGGGAGGGGACGGAGCTCTAAAGAAATCAGTCCCCTCCGTCTCCTGCCTCAGGAAAAGCCCCAAACCCTTGGAGAACTGCCACCCACCGCCACTACCGTGTGTGTGGGGGGGGGCGGGGGGGCTGGGTCTTTACTTTGTGTCCTCCTTGTGGCCCAGTCCAAGGCGGCTGGGCTGCCAAACAGATCGTCTCGGGAGGGAGGCAGGAAGGGCCCAGGTCTGGACAGGGGTGGATTGGACCCCTCCACCCTGGGGTGTGGACTTGTGACCGAAAGCTCAGCTGCTTGTCCACGAGGCCGAATAACGAGGACAAGCGGTATGAGGAGTAAGAAAACAGAGAGTCTACTTTGCTGACAAAGGAGGAAATAAATAGGGTAGAGCTTCTCAGTCTCAAACCCCCAAATTTCGTGAACATAGGCCTAGGCAGAAATACAGAGGTTTTAAAGGAGGGAGGGTTGGTTCTCAGCTTCAGGCAATTACTGCAGTTAGCTGTTCTAAAGGTCCCGTCTCTGCTGAGAAGAAATCCCTTGAACTCTGTGGGCCGCCCACCCTGGGGGCCACCTGGAGTTATAACCAAAGAGTTAACGTGCCTCAGGGATGCAGGCCGGGCTGCAAGTTCCCAAAAGCCTGGGGGAAGTTTTAAAAAGACAGAAAATCTTTCTGCCCTCTTCCCCTCCCACCCCCCCACAAAGCCATTTTCTCTGGTGCAGACTTGGCACCCTCCCTGCCCCCCCCCCCCCCCCCCCCCGTGCAGGCCTGTTTGTCCTCAATCATCTGCGAGGTTCATGAGGAGGAGATGCTCTCTCGCTCTCCCCACCCTCTTTCTTCCCTCAGGAAATCCTCAGCGCTGTTCCACACACTCAAGGTGGCGGGCCTGCTCCGGCCACCAGCCACCTCTTGTGCCACCTCCCCCCCGCCCCCAACGGAGTAGGTGTACAGACAGGAGCACACTTTACCGGAGGGCGCCTGGGGATGAAGAGTTGTGGTGGCCAAATGGGGGATGCGGGGCGGGGAGGAGAGTGGCTGCCATTTGGCAAAGAGTGACACGGAGTGGCCATCCAGGCTTGTCTGAAAAGTGGGACTACGAGCCTGAGAGCGCCGAGGGAGTCGATGGACATGGTCACTGCTGTGGGATGTCTCTTTTACCACGATGTAACACCAAAGCAAACCCCTGACCTGCTGGGTCAGAGAAGGCCTTGTGGGCAATTTAGAAAAGCCATGGCGTGGCCATTCGGCATACTTCCTGCCTCTCCGGGAATCAAACATTAGAAAGGACCATGGGTTCTGTATTAACGTACCAAAGGCAGGGAGAATTTTAGCCTTTTAAAGCCTGCCCTGGCCCTATCTCAGCAAGGCAGTGGCACCCCAAGTTCCGTGACATTTCTTCACTCGGCGGCTGACTTCTTCAGCCATCTGTTGCGATGCCCCTGCCAGGTGGCCACTCACTCGCCCCTTCAGTTCAACCCTTGTACCAGAAAGTGTTGTCTTCTTCCTAACCCCTATGGGGGGACCGGGGGGGGTGACGTGTGTGTGGGGGGGGTAGTGGAAATGGGCAGACCCCACAGGTGCAGCCTCTTCCAGGTCATAATGGGCCTGAGGCAGCGTGGGATTCCCCCGGAAGGGAGGCAGGGTGGAACTACGGCACCGAAGCCTGACGCCGGCGGCCACGTGGATGGTGGGGGGCACGTTAGATGGGTGGCCGAGGCCAGGATGGCTCGGCCTGAGATGCAGCCACCGAGAGCCACCCCGCAGCAAGAGGTCTCTCTGGCAGAGCAGGCACTGAGTCCGCAAGTCAAGACAGCTGGGAGGCCTGGGAGACAGAGGCCCTGGATCTCAGGTCCCGGGGTGGGGGCGGGGGGCAGTGCCTGGAGAGAGAGCCCAGGCTCCAGAGGCCATGATGGGGCCCGGTGGGGAGGGCCGAGGAGGTCGAGGCCGGGTGTGGTGGGTTCCGGGATGAGGGGCTTGGGGTGACGGGCAGGGGGAACGACCTGTTCACTCAGACATGCCCTCAGAGGAAGGCAGAGGTGAGTTTTGCCTTCCTCCGGCTAGTGGAACGCTCGGCATTTCTTTCCTTCAGAGCTGGGTTGAACTGGTATGGCATCTGTTATAGTACGGAGTGCGAGACAGGACCACCTAGAGACCGAATTGAGCCAAGTCATGAGTCCATATTAGCTGGCCAGCGACCACCCCCTGCCCTGTTAGGGTACAGGTACAGAGAATGGCCCCGAGGCGAAAAAAAACAGGAAGGTTTCAGACTATCCTAAGCTAGAGCTACATGACTTTAGGCACGGCGGTTGAAACAACACTATACCACCTACTCCGCAGCCGTGGGGTCCGGGACCAGCCTCGGCCCCCCGTTTCGGTTACAGTCTTTAAGCGAGCAGGTTTACAGAAACAGATAGCACCAATTAAGGAACATTCTTTCAGGCGTTAAGCAAGCACAATCAATTTTACGACAGGCAGCTGGAAAGTTTAAACACTTAGTTACAAGTTAATTGCTTTGTTTTATCTCCGCAAGGTACGTATTTCCAATTACAGACATAGGTCAAGCGGACATCGGTCACCTAGCGAGCAAGCATAAGTTTTCAAGTGGGCCTTTACAGCGTCCAGACAGGCCTCGGTCCAGTTATTGTGCATTCTTTTTGACCACTTGGAAAGCTACTAGCACCGTTCCGGGCCTCACCTCACTCACGCGGATTACAGAGTGATGACCCGGGGTGTGTGTGTGTGTGTGTGTGTGTGTGCACGCGCCCTCCTGTGGTGGGCAGGGTGATCTGCTCACCCACCCGGCGTGGTGTCTCCCACCCCTGCCCCATCTTGGCGTTTACAGAAAACAAACACGAACACAAGAGAGGGAGCCGGAGGAGGAGGAACATATGCTGCTATCCAGGTTATCCTGGGAGGCTTCCTAGCCATTTCTGAGGAAACACCCTTTTGGGTGTGATCCACCCATAAGATTCATCATGGGACCGCACCTGTGATGAGACAGAGCCGGCTATTCAGAATGTTTGAGAAGTTTGCGTGGGTGGGCGGCCCCTGATGTCTCGGAATGTGGTATGCGTTCGTGAGGGAGAGAAATTTTCACAGGAACGTGTGTCACGGTAGTGGTTGTGTGAGAGGCCACAGAAAGCATAAGATGCACTCCAACCCACTACCGATGCACAGACCTGAAGCCCTGCTGGGGGAAAAACTGTCCCCCTTCCTTCTTGTCACCGTCTCGGGTGTCAGTGAGATCTAGGGGAAGCTCCTGAAGGAACCGTGTGGCTTTCACGGGATGGGACGTATGTCTGTGTGGGCCCAGAGACTTCCGCATGAAGCACTTTGAATTCTAGGGTTTCGTGCGGGTGGCACTTATTTCTTTTCAAGAGAAATGTTGGTGTCTCCTTAAGGAGAGATGAGATGGTGAATTTCTTGTAAACTCGGACAGGGAACGGGGGGGGGGGGGGGGGGGGCAGACAGGTGACTGAGAGGATGCGCCTTGTGGAGAAAAAGGCTGCTTCTGACAAAGCTGCACTAGGAAGATCACCTTCTTTCTTGTGGTGTCTCCTGGCTGTCTCTCGTAGTTTTATTTATTGACTTATTTATTTATTTTTCCTTTTGGCTTGTTCCATGGGGTCGACTAGATGTCCCTGTCACACTTAGTCTCTGCGGGGCTGGCCCTGATGACGCTATGGAGTGGGTCGCCGCCAGAGGGCTCTGCGGTTGCGGGCTTCTCAACTCCCTCTCCCTCCATACCTCACTACGTGTCCGAAGGTGGGACTTTTTTTTTCTTGCCCCCTCCACTGCCACCCCCCGCCCCCTTGCTCACTTACGACTCCTCCTCCGCCTCCGCTGCCACCTCCGCTGGTGCGGTGCTTGGAACCCATATTCCGTGGGGTCGACCAGATGTCCCCGTCACACTTAGGCTCTGTGGGGCCGGCTCCATTGACGCTATGTTGGGCGTCGCTGCCGGAGGGCTCTGCAGTTGCGGGCCTCTCTACTCCTTCTCCTTCCGTACCTCATTATGTTTCCGAAGCTGGGAGTATTTTTTCCCCCCCTCCACCACCAGCCCCCGCCCCCTTGCTCGCTCATGCCTCCACCTACTCCTCCACCGCCACATCCGCTGGTGTCGTACTGGGACCCCATGTTCCATGGGGTCGACCAGATGTCCCCGTCACACTTATTGTCTGCAGGCAGGCCCCGTCGATGCTATGTAGGCAGTCGCCGTCAGAGGGCTCTGCAGTTGCGGGCTTCTAATCTCCCTCTCCCTCTGTACCTCACTACGGGTCTGAAGGTCGGATTTTTTTTCTGTCCCTGTATACCACCACCCCCGCCTGCTGGTTCGCTCACGCCTCCGCCTCTGCCTCCGCCGCCACATTTGCCGCTGCCCAGCTGGGACCCCATTTTCCATGGGGTAGACCAGATGTCCCCGTCACACTTAGTCTCTGCAGGCCAGGCCCGTTGACGCTATGGAGGGGGTCGCTGCCAGAGGGCTGTGCGGTTGTGGGCTTCCGAACTCCCTCTTCCTTTGTACCTCACTACGTGTCCGAAGGTGGGACTTTTTTTTTCCTCCACCCCTGACCACAACCCCCTGCCTGCTGGATGGCTCACTCCTCCGATTCGCCTCCGCCTCCGCTTCCACCGTACCTCTGCCATACCTCCGCCGGTGCGGTGCTGGGACCCCATGATCCATGGGGTCGACCAGATGTCCCTGTCACACTTAGTCTCGGCGGGGCCAGGCCCGAGCTATGTAGGGGGTCGCCGCCAGAGGGCTCTGCGGTTGTGGGCTTCTCTACTCCCTCTCCTTCCGTACCTCACTATGTGTCCGAAGGTGGGAGTTTTTTTTTCTACCCCCTCCACCACCAACCCCCGCCCGCTGGCTCTCTCACGCCTGTGCAGGTGACCTGCCGAGACCCCATGGTCCTTGGGGTCGACCAGATGTCCCCATCACACTTAGTCTCTGCGGGGCTGTCACCGCCAGAGGACACTGCGGCTGTGGGCTTCTCCAATCCCTCCCTCTCCGTACCTCACTACGTGTCCGAAGGTGGGACTTTTTTTTTTCTGCCCCCCTCCACCACCGACCCCCGCCCGCTGGCTCTCTCACGCCTCCGCCTACGCCTCCACAGGTGACCTGCCAGGAACCCATGGTCCTCGGGGTAGACCAGATGTCCCCGTCACACATTGTGGGGCCATCGCTGCCGGGGGCTCTGCGGCTGCGGGCTTCTCGAATCCCTCTCCCTCCATACCTCACTATGTGTCCGAAGGTGGGACTTTTTTTTTCTTCCCCCCTCCACCAGAAAGCCCCACCCGCTGGCTCCCTGATGCCTCTGCCTACCCCCCCACCGGTGACATGCCGGGACCCCATGGTCCTTGGGGTAGAACAGATGTCCCCGTCACACTTAGTCTCTGGGGGCTGTCGCCACCAGAGAGCTGTGCAGCAGCGGGCCTCTTGAATCCCTCTCCCTCCATACCTCACTACGTGTCTGAAGGTGGGATGTTTTTTTTTCTCCCCCCCTCCACAACCTAAATTGAAAAAGGTTCCCTGCATTTTAAAATAATGGAGAAAGGATGGTCGAATGATACTTAAAAGAATGGTCTCCTTCCAGGCTCCAGTAACAAGTATCGTCAAAGGCAAGTGAGCTAGGCCTCAGCATAGTTTTCTCCGTGGCAGTCATCTTGGGTTTAAAGAGGCAAGACGAACCTTATCACAATTATGGTGATAGGTGCTGC
This sequence comes from Eulemur rufifrons, assembly GCF_041146395.1. NCBI lineage: Eukaryota > Metazoa > Chordata > Mammalia > Primates > Lemuridae > Eulemur > Eulemur rufifrons. The sequence goes on along the minus strand of NW_027182826.1, from coordinate 1,827,092 downwards.
AAAAACTGGCAAATAATTCTCCACGTAGTGATTATTTCAAAAGCTCTCCGGCATACTTCTTGGTACTAGCCAGTTACCTGGGGCCACGCATAGAGGGGTCCAGAGAACCACGGTGGATTCCCAACTGATGAATCAAAGGATGTTTAAAGGAACGGGGTGAAAAGTGCGGATCCTGTTTCAGTCTAAGACTTTTCACCTGCCACACACATATTCACTTCCCCTGTCTGGGCATAATAAATACAAACCACAGGACTGACATAGGGCCTGTCCCCCCAAGCAACCCGACCCCACACAAAAACGTCCCCTCCAGCGACACATCATGATGCTAACTGGAGAAAGGTGCTCTGAGTTTTAAAATAATGGAGAAAGGATTTTGGATGATACTTAAAAAATGGCTCCTGGCCAGGCTCAAGTACGAAGTATTTGCAACACCAAGTGAGCTTGGCCTCAGCATAGTTTTGTCTGTGGCAGCCATCTTGGATTTAAGGAGGCACAGATGATCCTTATCACAATTATGGTGAAAGGTGCTGCAAAAAGTGGCAAAAAATTCTCAACATAGTGGTTATTTCAAAAGCTCTGCGACATACTTGTTTGAACTAGCCAGTTACCTGGGCCCACGCATAGAGGGGTCTAGAGAGCCGTGGTAGTTTCCCTGCTGAAGAATCAAAGGATTCTTAAAGCAGCGGGCTGAAAAGTGCGGATCCTGTTTCACTCTAAGCCTGAAACAAGATCCACGCTTTTCACCTGCCACACACATGCCAACTTCTCCTACCTGCGGATAATAAAAACATAGCACAGGAATGACAGAGGGCCTTCCCCCCTACCCACGCCGACCCCACAAAAAAAACTTCCCCTTCATTGACTCACTCTTATGCTAACTGGGGAAAGGTGCTCTGCCTTTTCAAATAATGGAGAAAGGACGGTGGAATGATACTTAAAAGAATGGCTTCTGGCCATGCTTCTGGACCAAGTATCGGCAATACCCAGTGAGCTAGGCTTCAGCTTAGTTTTGTCCATGGCAGCTATCCTGGGTTTAAGGAGGCACAGACAATCCTTATCACACTTATGTTGAAAGGTGCTGCAAAAATTGGCAAATAATTTTCAACGTAGCACTTATTTCAAAAGCTCTGTGGCATACTTCCTGGAACTATCCAGTTACCTGGGCCCACACATAGAGGGGTCTAGAGAACCATGGTGGATTCCAAGCTGACGAATCAAAGGAACGGGCTGAAGAGTGTGGATCCTGTTTCAGTCTAAGGCTGAAACAGGATCCGCACTTTTCACCTGCCACACACATGCCCAATTCTCCTCTCTGGGCATAATAAAAACAAACCACCAGACTCACAGAGGGCCTGCCGCCCCACACCCCACCCGACACAGTACAAAAACATCCTTTCCAGTGACTCATTCTTATGCTAACTGGTGAAAGGTGCTCTGCCTTTTAAAATAATGGAGAAAGGATGGTGGAATGATACTTAAAAGAATGGCTTCTTGCCAGGCTCCAGTAACAAGTATAGGCAACACCAAGGGAGCTAGGCGTCAGCATAATTATATCCATGGAAGCCTTCTTTGTTTTAAGGAGGTACAGACGAGCCTTATTACAATTATGGTGAAATGTGCTGCAAAAACTGGCAAAAAATTCTCAGCGTAGTGGTTATTATAAAAGCTCTGTGGCATACTTGTTGGAACTAGTCAGTTACCTGGCCCCAAACATAGAGGGGTCTAGAGAACCTTGGTGGATTCCCAGCTGACGACTCAAAGGAATGGGCTGAAGAGTGCGGATCCTGGTTCAGTCTAAGGCTGAAACAGGATACGCACTTTTCACCTGCCACACACATGCCCACTTCTGCTCCTTGGGCATAATAAAAACAAACCACCAGACTGACAGAGGGCCTGCCGCCCCACACCCCACCCGACCCCACACAAAAACATCCTTTCCAGTGACTCATTCTTTTAATAACTGGCAAAAGGTGCCCTGCCTTTTAAAATAATGGAGAAAGAATGGTGGAATTATCCTTAAAAGACTGGCTTCTTTCCAGGCTCCAGTAAAATGTATCGGCAACACGAAGTGAGTTAGGCCTCAGCATAGTTTTGGCGGTAGCAGCCTTCTTGGATTTAAGGAGGCATAGACGAACTTTATCACAATTATGGTGAAAGGTGCTGAAAAAACTGCAAATAATTCTCAACGTAGTGGTTATTTCATAAGTTCTGCGGCATACTTCTTGGAACCAGCCGGTTATCTGGGCCCACACATAAAGGGGTCTAGAGAACCATGGTGGATTCCCAGCTGATGAATCAAAGTATTCTTAAAGGAACGGGCTGAAGATTGCGGATCCCATTTCAGTCTAAGACTGAAACGGGATCTGCACTTTTTACCTGCCACACACATGCCCACTTCTCCTCTCTGGGCATCATAACAACAAAGCACAGGACTGACAGAAGTCCTGCCCCCCCGCCCCCTCCGGACACTCCACACAAAATGTGCCCTGCAGCGACTCATCCTTATGCTAACAAGCGAAAGATGCTCTGCCTTTTAAAATAATGGAGAAAGGATTGTGGAATGGTGCTTAAAAAATGGCTTCTTGCCACGCTCCAGTAACAAGTATCAGCAACACCAAGTGAGCTAGGCCTCAGCATAGTTTTTTCAGTGGCAGCCAGCTTGGGTTTACAGAGGCAGAGATGAACCTTATAACAATTATGGTGAATGGTGCTGCAAAAACTGGCAAATAATACTCATCATAGTGGTTATTTCAAAAGCTCTGCTGCATACTTCTTGGACGAGCCAGTTACCTGGGCCCACCCATAGAGGGGTCTAGAGAACCATGGTGGATTCCCAGCTGATGACTCAAAGGATCCTTAAAGGAACAGGCTGAAAAGTGCGGATCCTGTTTCAGTGTACTACTGAAACAGGATCCGCACTTTTCACCTGCCACACGCATGCACACTTCTCCTCTCTGGGGAAAATAAAAACAAACCAGCGAACTGAGAGAGGGCCTGCACCTTCTCACAGATGCCGACCGCACAAAAAAAAAAGTCCCCTCCAGCTACTTATTATTATGCTAACTTGAAAAAATTCTCTGAATTTTTAAATAATGGAGAAAGGATGGTGGAATGATACTTAGAAGAGTGGCTTCTTGTCAGTCTCCTCTAACAAAAATAGGCAACACCAAGTCAGCTGCGCCTCAGCATAGTTATGTCCGTGGCAGCCATCTTGGGTTTAACGAGGCATATACAAACGTTATCACAATTATGGGGAAACATGCTGAAAACCTGGCAAATAATTCTCAACGTACTGGTTAATTCAAAAACTCTGTGGCATACTTCTTGGAACAAGCCAGATACCAGTGCCCACGCATAGAGGGGTCTAGAGAAACATAGTGGATTCCCAGGTGATGAATCAAAGGATTCTTAAAGAAACAGGCTGAAAAGTGAGGACACTGTATCAGTCTAAGTCTGAAACAGGATCCACGCTGTTTGCCTGCAACACACATGCCCACTTCTACTCTCTAGGGAAACAAAAACAACGCATCGGATTGACAGATGGCCTGCACCCGCCCCCCACCACCCCACACAAAAACGTCCCCTCCAACGACTCATCCTTATGCTATCTGGCGAAAGATCCTCTGCCTTTTAAAATAATGGAGATAGGATGGTGGAATTATACCTAAAGGACTGGCTTATTGCCAGACTCCCATACCAAGTATTGGTACAAGCAACTGACCTAGGCCTCAGCACACCTTTGTCCCTGGTAGCCATCTTGGATTTAAGGAGGCACAGATGAACCTTACCACAATTGTTGTGAAAGGTGCTGCAAAAGCTGTCAAATAATTCTCATGTTAGTGGTTATTTCAAAAGCTCTGCGGAATACTTCTTTGAAATAGATAGTTAACGGGGCCCATGCATAGAGCGGTCTAGAGACCCATGGTGGATTGCCAGCTGATGAAGCAAAGGATTCTTAAAGAAACAGGGTGAAAAGTGCGGACCCTGATTCAGTCTAAGACAGAAATGGGATCCGAACTTTTCACCTGCCACACACATGCCCACTTGTCCTCTCTGGGGAAAATAAAAACTAACCAGGGAACTGATAGAGGGCCTGCGCCCCCCCCACACACTGACCCCACACAAAAAAAGTCCCCTCCAGCTACTAATTATTATGCTAACTTGCAAAATTTCCCTGCATTTTTAAATAATGGAGAAAGGATGGTGGAATGATACTTACAAGAATGGCTTCTTGTCAGTCTCCACTAACAAAAATAGGCAACACCAAGTCAGCTACGCCTCAGGCTAGTTATGTCCATGGCAGCCATCTTGGGTTTAAGGAGGCACATACAAACATTATCACAATTATGGTGAAACGTGCTGAAAACCTGGCAAAGAATTCTCAACGTACTGGTTCATTTAAAAGCTCTGCGGCATACTTGTTGAAACCAGCCAGTTACCTGTGCCCACGCATAGTGGGGTGTAGAGAACCAAGGTGGATTCCCAGCTGGTGAAGCAAAGGATTCTTAAAGGAACGGGATTAAAAGTGCGGATCAGTTCAGAGACTGAAACAGGATCCAAGCTTTTCACCTGCCACAAACATGCCCACTTCTCCTCTCTGGGGATAATAAAAACAAACCACATAACGGAGAGAGCGCTTGCCCCTCCAGCCCCCCAGACCCCACATAAAAACTTCCCCTCCAGTGACCTCTTGTTATTCTAACTGCTGAAAGGTGCACTGGCTTTTAAATTAGTGGAGAAACGATGGTGGAATGATACTTAAAAGAATGGCCTCCTTTCCAGGCTCCAGTAACAAGTGTCGTGAAATCCAAGTTAGCTAGGCCTCAGCATAGTTTTCTCCGTGGCAGCCATCTTAGGTTTAAGGAGGCACAGGCCAACCTTATCACAATTATGGTGATATGTGCTGCAAAAACTGGCAAATAATTCTACACGTAGTGTTTATTTCAAAAGCTCTGCAGCATACAACTTGGTACTGGCCACTTACCTGGGCCCATGCATAGAGGGGTCTAGGGAACCATGGTGGATTCCCAGGTGATGAATCAAAGGATTTTTAAAGGAACAGGCTGAAAAGTGCGGATCCTCTTTCAGTCTAAGACTAAAAGAGGATCCGCACTTTTCACCTGCCACACACATATCCACTTCCCCTGTCTGTGCATAATAAATATAAACCACGGGACTGACAGAGGGCCTCTCCCCCAACCCACCCCAACCCCACACAAACACGTCTCCTCCAGTGACTCATCCTTATGCTAACTGCCGAATGTTGCTATGCCTTTTAATATAAGGGAGAAAGGATAGTGTAATGATAATTAAAAGACTGGATTCTTGTCAGACTCCCGTACCAAGTATTGGAAAACCAAGTGAGATAGCCCTCAGTATAGGTTTCTCCGTGGCAGCCATCTAGGCTTAAAGGAAGCACAGATGATCCTTATCAAAATTATGGTAAAAGTGCTGGAAAAGCTGGCAAATAATTTCTATGGTAGTGGTTATTTCCAAAGCTCTGCGGCATACTTCTTTGAACTAGCCAGTTAACTGGGCCCACGCATAGTGGGGTGTAGAGAAGCATGGTGGATTCCCAGCTGATGAAACAAAGGACTCTTAAAGGAACAGGATGAAAAGTGCGGATCCTGTTTCATTCTCTGAAACAGGATCCCCACTATTCACCTGCCAAACACATTCCGACTTCTCCTCTCTGGGGATAATAAAAACAAACCACAGAACTGACAGATTGCTTGCCGCACCAGCCACCCAGACCCTACATAAAAACTTCCCCTCCAGCGACTCCTTGTTATTCTAACTGCTGAAAGGTGCTATGGCTTTTAAAATAGTGGAGAAAGGATGGTGGAATGATACTTAAAAGAATGTAATCCTGCCAGTCTCCAGTACCAAGTATCGGCCACACCAAGTGAGCTAGGCCTCAGCATAGTTTTGTCCATGGCAGGGATCTCGAGATTAAGGAGGAAGAGATGAACCTTATGACAATTATGGTGAAAGATGCTGCATAAACTGGCAAATAATTCTCAATATAGTGGTTATTTCAAAAGATCTGTGGAGTACTTCATGGAACCAGGCAGTTTTCTGCTCCCAAGCATAGAGGGGCCTAGAGAACCATGGTGTATTCCCAGCTGTTTAAGTAAAGGATTCTTAATGGAATGGGGTGAGATGTGCAGATCCTGTTTCTGTCTAAGACTGAAACAGGATCCGCATATTTCACCTGCCAAACACATGCCCTCTTCTCCTCTCTGGGGATAACAAAAACAAAACAGTGAACTGACGGAGGGCCTGCCCTCCCCTACCCACACCGAACCCACAAAAAAAAAAAGTCCCCTCCTGCTACTAATTATTATGCTAACTTGAAAATGGTCCCTGCATTTTTAAATGCGGAGAAAGGATGGTGGAATGATACTTAGCAGAATGGCTTCTTGTCAGTCTCCACTAACAAAAATAGGCCACACCAAGTCAGCTACGCCTCAGCATAGTTATGTCCGTGGCAGCGATATTGGGCTTAAAGAGGCACATACAAATGTTATCACAATTATGGAGAAACTTGCTGATAACCTTGCAAATAATTCTCAATGTACTGGTTAATTCAAAAGGTCTGCAGTATACTTCTTGGAAAAAGCCAGTTACCTCTGCCCACGCATAGATAAGCCTAGAGGACAATGGTGGATTCCCAGGTGATGAATCAAAGGATTCTTAAAGGAACAGGCTGAAAAGTGCGGATCCTCTTTCAGTCTAACACTGAAACAGGATTCGCACTTTTCACGTGCCAGGCACATATCCACTTCCTCTGTCTGGGCATAATAAATACAAACCGCCGTACGGACAGAGGGCCTGTCCCCCAACCCACCCCAACCCCACACAAAAACGTCCCTACCACTGACTCATACTTATGCTGACTGCTGAAAGTTGCTCTGCATTTTAAAATAAGGGAGAAAGCATGGTGCAATGGTAATTAAAAGACTCGATTCTTGTCAGAATCCCGTACCAAGTATTGGCAACACCAAGCGAGATAGCCCTCAGTATAGGTTTGTCCATGGCAGCCCTCTAGGGTTTAAAGAAGCACAGATGAACCTTATGAAAATTATGGTAAATGTGCTGAAAAGCTGGCAAATAATTTCCATGGTAGTGGTTATATCAAAAGTTCTACAGCATACTTCTTAGAACAAGCCAGTTTCCTGTGCCCATGCATAGAGGGGTCTAGAGATCCATGGTGGATTCCCAGGTGATCAATCAAAGGATTCTTAAAAGAACAGGGTGAAAAGTGCGTATCCTGTTTCATTCTAAGACTGAAACAGGATCTGCACTTTTCACCTGCGGTACACATGCCCACTTCTCCTCTCTGGGGATAATAAAAACAAACCAGCACACTGACAGAGGGCCTGCCCACACCCATCCACACCGACCCCACAAAAAATGTCCCCTCCAGCAACTAAGTATTATGCTAACTTGCACAATTTCCCTGCATTTTTAAATAATGGAGAAAGGATCGTGGAATGATATTTAGAAGAATGGCTTCCTTTCATTCTCCACTAACAAAAATAGGCAACACCAAGTCAGCTATACCTCAGTATAGTTATGTCTGTGGCAGCCCTATTGGGTTTAAGGAGGCACATACAAATGTTATCAAATTATGGTGAAACGTGCTGAAAACCTGGCAAATAATTCTCAATGTACTGGTTAATTCAAAAGCTCTTCGGCATACTTCTTGGAATAAGCCAGTTACCTGTGCCCACGCATAGAGGGGTCTAGAGAACCATTGTGGATTCCCAGGTGATGAAACAAAGGAATCTTAAAGGAACAGGCTGAAAAGTGCGGATGCTGTTTCAGTCTAAGACTGAAACAGGATCCCCACTTTTTCCCTGCCACACACATGCCCACTTCTCTTCTCTGGGGATAATAAAAACAAACCTGTGAACTGACAGAGGGCCTGACCCCCCCACCCACAACGACTCCACAAAAAAAATGTACAGTCCAGCTACTAATTATTATGCTAACTTGCAAAATTTCCCTGCATTTTTAAACAATGGAGAAAGGATGGTGGAATGATACTTAGAAGAATGGCTTCTTGCCAGTCTCTACTAACAACTATAGGCAACAAGAAGTCAGCTACGTCTCAGCATAGTTATGTCCGTGGCAGCCATCTTGGGTTTAAGGAGGCACATACAACGTTATCACAATTATGGTGAAATGTGCTGAAAAACTGGCAAAGAATTCTCAACGTAGTGGTTAATTCAAAAGCTCTGCAGCATACTTCTTGGAACAAGCCAGTTACCTGTGCCCACGCAGAGAGGGCTCTAGAGAACCATGGTGGATTTCCAGGTGATGAATCAAAGGATTCTTAAAGGAACAGGCTGAAAAGTGCGAATCCTGTTTCAGTCTCTGAAACAGGATTCGCACTTTTCACCTGCCACACACATGCCCACTTCTTGTCTCTGGGTATAATAAAAACAAACCACAGAACTGACAGAGTGCTTGCCCCACCAGCCCCCCAGACCCCACATAAAAACTTCCCCTCCAGAGACTCCTTGTTATTCTAACTGCCGAAAGGTGCTCTGGCTTTTAAAATAGTGGAGAAAGGATGGTGGAATGATACTTAAAAGAATGTATTCTTGCCACTCTCCAGTACCAAGGATGGGCCACACCAAGTGAGCTAGGCCTTAGCATAGTTTTCTCCATGGCAGCCCTCTCTAAATTAAGGAGGAAGAGACAAACCCTATGACAATTATAGTGAAAGGTGCTGCAAAAACTGGCAAATAATTCTGAACGTAGTGGTTATTTCAAAAGCTCTGTGGAATACTTCTTGGAAACAGGCAGTTTTCTGGGCCCACGCATAGAGGTGTCTAGAGAACTATGGTGGATTCCCAGCTGATGAATCAAAGGATTGTTAATGGAAAGGGGTGAAAAGTACGAATCCTGTTTCTGTCTAGACTGAAACAGGATCCGCACATTTCACCTGCCACACACGTGATCACTTCTCCTCTCTGGGGATAAAAAAACAAACCGGCGAACTGACAGAGGGCCTGCCCCCCCACCCACACCAACGCCACAAAGAAAAAGTCCCGTCAAGCAAATAATTATTATGTTAACTTGTAAAATTTCCCTGCATTTTTAAATAATGGAGAAAGGATGGTGGAATGATACTTAGAAGAATGGCTTCTTTTCAGTCTCCGCTAACAAAAATAGGCATCACCAAGTCAGCTATGCCTCACCATAGTTATGTCCGTGGCAGTCATCTTGGGTTTAAGGAGGCACATACAAACATTATCACAATTATAGTGAAACGTGCTGAAAACCTGGCAAATAATTCTCAACCTATGGGTTAATTCAAAAGCTCTGTGGCATACTTCTTGGAACAAGCCAGTTACCTGTGCCCACACAGAGAGGGTTCTAGAGAACCATGGTGGATTGTCAGGTGATGAATCAAAGGATTCTTAATGGAACAGGCTGAAAAGTGAGGATCTTGTTTCAGTCTAAGCCTGAAACAGGATCTGCACTTTTTGCCTGCAACACACATGCCCACTTCTCCTCTCTAGGGATAACAAAAACAACCCATTGTATTGACAGATGGCCTGCCCCCGCCGCCAACCACCCCACACAAAAAATTCCCCTCCAGCGACTCATCCTTATGCATTCTGGCAAAAGGTCCTCTGCCTTTTAAAATAATGGAGATAGGGTGGTGGAATTATGCCTAAAAGACTGGCTTATTGCCAGATTCCCATATGAAGTATTGGCAGTAGCAAGTGACCTAGGCCTCAGCATAGGTTTGTCCGTGGCAGGAATCTTGGGTGTAAGGAGGCATAGATGAACCTTATCACAATTATATTGAAAGGTGCTGCAAAAGCTGTTAAATAATTCTCAAGGTAGTGGTTATTTCAAAAGGCCTGCAGATTAATTCTTTGAACTAACTAGTTAACTGGGCCCACGCATAGAGTGGCCTAGAGACCCATGGTGGATTCCCAGCTGATGAAGCAAAGGATTCTTAAAGGAATGGGGTGAAAAGTGCGGGTCCTCTTTAAGTCTAATACAGAAACGGGATCCGCACTTTTCACCTGCCACACACATGCCCACTTCTCCTCTCTGGAGAAAATAAAAATAAACAATCGAACTGACAGAGGGCCTGCGCCAACCACTCACACCGACCCGACAAAAAAAAAGTCCCCTCCAGCTACTAATTATTATGCTAACTTGTAAAAGGTTCCCTGCATTTTAAAATAATGGAGAAAGGATGGTGGAATGATACTTAAAAGAATGGCCTCCTTCCAGGCTCCAGTAACAAGTGTCGGGAAATCCAAGTCAGCTAGGCCTCAGGATAGTTTTCTCCGTAGAAGCCATCTTGTGTATAAGGAGGCACAGACGAACCTTATCACAATTATGGTGATATGTGATGCAAAAACTGGCAAATAATTCTACATCTAGTGTTTATTTCAAAAGCTCTGCGGCACACATCTTGGTACTGGCCAGTTACCTGGGCCCATGCATAAGGGGTCAGGTAAACATGGTGAATTCCCAGCTGATGAATCAAAGGATTTTTAAAGGAACAGGCTGAAAAGTGCGGATCCTGTTTCAGTCTAAGACTGAAACAGGATCCGCACTTTTGACCTGCAACACACATATCCACTTCCCCTGTCTGGGCATAATAAATACAAACCGCTGGACTGACAGAGGGCCTGTCCCCCAACCCACCCTGACACCACACAAAAACGTCCCCTCCAGTGACTCATCCTTATGCTAACTGCTGAAAGTTGCTCTGCCTTTTAAAATAATGTTGATAGGATGGTGGAGTTATACCTAAAAGACTGGCTTATTGCCAGACACCCATACCAAGTATTGGCAACAGCAAGTGACCTAGGCCTCACCATAGGTTTGTCCATGGTGGCCATCTTGGGTTTAAGGAGGCACAGATGAACCTTATCACAATTATGGTGAAAGGTGCTGCAAAAGCTGGCAAATAATTCTACACTTAGTGTTTATTTCAAAGCTCTGCCGCATACATCTTGGTACTGGGCAGTTACCTGGGTCCATGCATGGTGGGGTCTAGGGAACCACGGTGGAATCCCAGCTGATGAATCAAAGGATTTTTAAAGGAACAGGCTGAAAAGTGCAGATCCTGTTTCAGTCTAAGGCTGAAACAGGATCAGCACTTTTCACCTGCCACACACATATCCACTTCCCCTGCCTGGCCATAATGAATACAAACTGCTGGACTTACCTAGGGCCTGTCCCACAACCCACCACGACCCCACACAAAAACCTCCCCTCCAGGGACTGATCCTTATGCTAAGTGCCGAAAGTTGCTCTGCCTTTTAATATAAGGAAGAAAAGATGGTACAATGATAATTAAAAGACTAGATTCTTGTCAGACTCCCGTACCAAGTATTGGGAACACCAAGCGATATAGCCCTCAGTATAGGTTTGTCCGTGGCAGCCATCTAGGATTTAAGGAAGCACAGATGAACCTTATCAAAATTATGGTAAAAGTGCTGGAAAAGCTGGCAAATAATTTCCATGGTAGCAGTTATTTCAAAAGCTCTGTGGAATTCTTCTTTGAAGTAGCCAGTTAACTGGGCCCTCGCATAGCGGGGTATAGAGAACCATGGTGGATTCCCAGCTGAAGAAGCAAAGGATTCTTAAAGGACCGGGGTGAAAAGTGCGGATCCTGTTTCAGTCTCTGAAACAGAATCTGCACTTTTCCCCTGCCAAACACATAACCACTTCTCTTCTCTGGGGATAATAAAAAGAAACCACAGACTGACAGAGGGATTGCCCCACCAGCCCCCAAACCCCACATAAAATCTTCGCCTCTAGCCACTCCTTCTTATTCTAACTGCAGAAAGGTGCTCTGCTTTTAAAATAGTGGAGAATGATGGTGGAATGATACTTAAAAGAATGTATACATGCCAGTCTCCAGGACCAAGTATCGGCCACACCAAGTGAGCTAGGCCTCAGCATAGTTTTGTGCATGACAGCCATCTCTAGGTTAAGGAGGAAGAGACGAACCTTATGAAAATTATGGTGAAAAGTGTTGCAAAAACTGGCAAATAATTCTCAACTTAGTGGTTATTTCAAGAGCTCTGTGGCATACTTCTTGGAGGCAGGCAGTTTTCTGGGCCCACGCATAGAGGGATCTAGAGAACCATGGTGGATTCCCAGCTGATGATGTGAAGGATCTTAATGGAACGGAGTGAAATGTGCGGATCCTGTTTCTGTATAGGACTGAAACAGGATCCGCACTCTTGACCTGTCACACACACGGCCATTTCTCCTCTCTGGGGATAATAAAAACAAACCAGCAAATTGACAGAGAGCCTGCCACCCCACATACCACACCGACCTCACAAAAAATAAGTCCCCTCCAGTTACAAATTATTATGGTAAGTTGCAAAATTTCCCTGTGACTTTAAATAATTGAGAAAGGATGGTGTAATGATACTGAGAAGAATGGCTTCGTGTCAGTCTCCTCTAACAAAAATAGTCAACACCCAGTTAGCTACGCCTCAGCATAATTATGTCCGTGGCAGCCATCTTCGGTTTAAGGAGGCACATACAAACGTTATCACAATTATGGTGAAACGTGCTGAAAACCTGGCAAAGAATTCTCAAAGTACTGGTTAATTCAAAAGCTCTGCGGCATACTTCTCAGAACAAGCCAGTTATCTGTGGCCACGCATAGAGAGGTCTAGAGAACGATGGTGGATTCCCAGGTAATGAATCAAAGGATTCTTAAAGGAACAGGCTGAAAAGTGCGGATCCTGTTTCACTTTAACACTGAAACAGGATCCGCACTTTTCCCCTCAACACACATGTCCACTTCTCCTCTATAGGGATAACAAAAACAACCCATCGGATTGACAGATGGCCTGCCCCCGCCCCCCACCAACCCACAGAAAACGTCCACTCCAGCGACTCATCCTTATGCTATCTGGCGAAAGGTCTTCTGCCTTTTAAAATAATGGAGATAGGATGGTGGAATTATACCTAAAATACTGGCTTATTGCTAGACTCCCATACCAAGTATTGGCAACAGCAAGTGACCTAGGCCTCAGCACACCTTTGTCCGTGGCAGCCATCTTGGGTTTAAGGAGGCACAGATGAACCTTATCACAATTATGGTGAAGGTGCTGCAAAAGCTGTCAAATAATTCTCATGGTAGTGGTCATTTCAAAAGCTCTGCGGCATAATTCTTTGAACTAGCCAGTAAAGTGGGACCTTGCATAGAGCGGTATAGAGACCCATGATGGATTCCCAGCTGATGAAGCAAAGGATTCTTAAAGGAACAGGCTGAAAAGTGCGGAACCTGTTTCAGTCTAAGACTTAAACAGTATATGCACTTTTTGCCTGCAACACACATGCCCACTTCTCCTCTCTAGGGATAATAATAACAACCCATTGGATTGACAGATGGCCTGCCCTCGCACCCCACCACCCCACACGAAAACGTCCCCTCCAACAACTCATCCTTATGGTATCTGGCGAAAGGTCATCTGCCTTTTAAAATAATGGAGATTGGATGGTGAAATTACACCTAAAAGACTGGTTTATTGCCAGACTCCCATGCCAAGTATTGGCAACAGCAAGTGACCTAGGCCTCAGCATTTGTTTGTCCATGGCAGCCATTTTGGGTTTAAGGAGGCACAGATGAACCTTATCACAATTATGGAGAAAGGTGCTGCAAAATCTGTCGAATAATTCTCATGGTAGTGGTTATTTCAAAAGCTCTGGGGTATAATTCTTTGAACTAGCCAGTTAACTGGGCCCAGGCTTAGAGCGGTCTAGAGACCCATGGTGGATTCACATTTGATGAAGCAAAGGATTCTTAAAGGAACGGGGTGAAAAGTGCGGGTCCTTTTTCAGTCTAAGACAGAAACGAGATCCGCACTTTTCACCTGCCACACATGCGAACTTCTCGTCTCTGGAGAAACTAAAAACAAACTAGCGAACTGACAGACGGCCTGCGCCCCCCACCCACACCAACCCCACAAAAAAAATATCCCCTCCACATACTAATTATTATTCTAACTTGCAAAAAGTACCCTGCATTTTAAAATAATCGAGAAAGAATGGTGTAATGATACTTAAAAGAATGGCCTCCTTCCAGGCTCCAGTAACATGTGTCGTGAAATCCAAGTCAGCTAGGCCTCAGCATAGTTTTCTCCGTGGCAGCCATCTTGTGTTTAAGGAGGCACAGATGAACCTTATCACAATTATGGTGATATGTGCTGCAAAACTGGCAAATAAATCTCAACGTAGTGGTTATTTCAAAAGCTCTGTGGAATACTTCTTGGAAACAGGCAGTTTTCTGGGCCCACGCATAGAGAGGTCTAGAGAACCATGGTGGATTCCCAGCTCATGAAGCAAAGTATTCTTAATGGAACGGGGTGAAAAGTGGGGAACCTGTTTCTGTCTAAGACTGAAACAGGATCCACACACTTCGCATGCCATATCCCCACTTCTCCTCTCTGGGAATAATAAAAACAAACCAGCGAACTGACAGAGGGCCTGCCCCCAGCCAACCCACATCAACCCCCCCCAAAAAAAACATCCCCTTAAGCCTCTCACTATTATGCTAACTTGCAAAATTTCCCTGCATTTTTAAATAATGGAGAAAGGATGGTGGAATGATACTTAGAAGAATGGCTTCTTGTAAGTCTACACTAACAAAAATAGGCAACACCAGGTCAGCTATGCCTCAGTATTGTTATGTCCGTGACAGTCACCTTGGGTTTAAGGAGGCACATACAAACGTTATCACAATTATGGTGAAACGTGCTGAAAACCTGGCAAATAATTCTCAACGTACTGGTTAATTCAAAAGCTCTGCGGCATACTTCTTGGAACTAGCCAGTTACCTGTGCCCACTCATAGAGGGGTCCAGAGAAGCATGGTGGATTCCCAGGTGTTGAATCAAAGGATTCTTAAATGAACAGGCTGAAAAGTGCGGATCATGCTTGAGCCTAAGATTGAAACTGGATCCGCACTTTTTGCCTTCAACACACATATCCACTTCTCCTCTCTAGGGATAACAAAAACAACCGATCGGATTCATGGATAGCCTGTCCCCGCCCAACACCACCCCACACAAATACGTCCCCTCCAGCGACTCATCCTAATGCTATCTGGCAAAATGTCCTCTGCCATTTAAAATAATGGAGATAGGATGGTGGAATTATACCTAAAAGACTGGCTTATTACCAGACTACCATAGCAAGTATTGGCAACAGCAAGTAACCTAGGCCTCAACACACGTTTGTCCCTGGCAGCTATCTTGGGTTTAAGGAGGCAAGGATGAACCTTATCAAAATTATGGTGAAAGGTGCTAAAAAATGCTGTCAAATAATTCTCATGGTAGTGGTTATTTCAAAATCTCTGCGGCATAATTCTTTGAACTAGCCAGTTAACTGGCCCCACACATAGTGGGGTGTAGAGAACCATGGTGGATTCGCAGCTCATGAAGCAAAGGATTCTTAAAGGAATGGGATGAAAAGTGCGGATCCTGTTTCAGTCTCTGAAACAGGATCCATACTTTTCCCCTGCCACACACATACCCACTTCTCTTCTCTGGGTATAATAAAAATAAGCCACAGAACTGACAGAGTGCTTGCACCACCAGCCCCCCAGACCCCACATAAAAACTTCCCCTCCAGAGACTCCTTGTTATTCTAACTGCCGAAAGGTGCTCTGGCTTTTAAAATAGTGGAGAAAGGATGGTGGAATGATACTTAAAAGAATGTATTCTTGCCACTCTCCAGTACCAAGGATCGGCCACACCAAGTGAGCTAGCCCTTAGCATAGTTTTCTCCATGGCAGCCCTCTCTAAATTAAGGAGGAAGAGACAAACCCTATGACAATTATAGTGAAAGGTGCTGCAAAAACTGGCAAATAATTCTGAACGTAGTGGTTATTTCAAAAGCTCTGTGGAATACTTCTTGGAAACAGGCAGTTTTCTGGGCCCACGCATAGAGGTGTCTAGAGAACCATGGTGGATTCACAGCTGATGAATCAAAGGATTCTTAATGGAATGGGGTGAAAAGTACGGATCCTGTTCTGTCTAAGACTTAAACAGGATCCGCACATTTCACCTGCCACACACATGACCACTTCTCCTCTCTGGGGATAAAAAAACAATCCAGCGAACTGACAGAGGGCCTGCCCCCCCCAAGCACACCGACCCCACAAAAAAAAAGTCCCGTGTAGCAACTAATTATTATGTTAACTTGCAAAATTTCCCTGAATTTTTAAATAATGGAGAAAGGATGGTGGAATGATACTTACAAGAATGGCTTCTTGTCATTCTCCCCTAACAAAAATAGGCAACACCAAGTCAGCTACGCCTAAGCATAGTTATGTCCGTGGCAGTCATCTTGGGTTTAAGGAGGCACATACAAACGTTATCACAATTATGGTGAAACGTTCTGAAAAACTGTCAAATAATTCTCAACGTACTGGTTAATTCAAAAGCTCTGCGGCATACTTCGTGGAACAAGCCAGTTACCTGTGCCCACGCATAGAGGGGTCTAGAGACCCATGGTGGATTCCCAGCTGATGAAGCAAAGGATTCTTAAAGGAACGGGGTGAAAGGTGCGGGTCCTCTTTAAGTCTAAGACATAAACCGGATCTGGACTTTTCACCTGCCACCCACATGCCCACTTCACCTCTCTGGGGAAAATAAAAACAAACAAACGAACTGACAGAGGGCCTGCGCCCACCACCAACACGGACTCCACAAAAAAAAAAGTCCCCTCCAGCTACTAATTATTATGCTAACTTGCAAAAGGTTCCCTGCATTTTAAAATAATGGAGAAAGGATGGTCGAATGATACTTAAAAGAATGGCCTCCTTCCAGGCTCCAGTAACAAGTGTCATGAAATCCAAGTGAGCTAGGCCTCAGCATAGTTTTCTCCATAGCAGCCATCTTGTGTTTAAGGAAGCACAGACGAACCTTATCACATTTATGGTGATATGTGATGCAAAAACTGGCAAATAATTCTACACGTAGTGTTTATTTCAAAAGCTCTGTGGCACACATCTTGGTTTGGCGTTACCTGGGCCCATGTATAGAGGGGTCAGGGAACATTTGTGAATTCCCAGCTGATGAATCAAAGGATTTTTAAAGGAACAGGCTGAAAAGTGCGGATCCTGTTTGAGTCTAACACTGAAACAAGATCCGCACTTTTGACCTGCCACAGACATAAACACTTCCCCTGTCTGGGCATAATAAATACAAACTGCTGGACTGACAGAGGGCCTTTCCCCCAACCCACACCGACCCCACAGAAAAACGTCCTCTCTAGTGACTCATCTTTATGCTAACTGCCGAAAGTTGCTCTGCCTTTTAAAATAATGGAGATAGGATCGTGAAATTATACCTAAAAGACTCGCTTATTGCCAGACACCCATACCAAGTATTGGCAACAGCAAGTGATCTACGCCTCAGCATAGGTTTGTCCATGGCAGCCATCTTGGGTTTAAGGAGGCACAGATGAACCTTATGACAATTATGGTGAAAGGTGCTGCAAAAGCTGTCAAATAATTCTAATGGTAGTGGTTATTTCAAAAGCTCTGTGGCATAATTCCTTGAACCAGCTAGTTAACTGGGCCCACGCATAGAGTGGCCTAGAGTCCGATGGTGGATTCCCATCTGATGAAGCAAAGAATACTTAAAGGAATGGTGTGAAAAGTGCAGGTCCTGTTTCAGTCTAAAACAGAAACAGAACCCACACTTTTCCACAGTGACACACATGCCCACTTCTCCTCTCTGTGGAAAATAAAAAAAAAACAGCGAACTGAAAGAGGGCCTGTGCCCCCCACTGACACCAACCACACAAAAAACAGAAAGTCCCCTCCAGCTACTAATTATTATGCTAACTTGCAAAATGTTCCCTGCATTTTAAAATAATGGAGAAAGGATGGTGGGATGATACTTAAAAGAATGGCCTCCTTCCAGGCTCCAGTAACAAGTGTCATGAAATCTAAGTGAGCTAGGCCTCAGCAAAGTTTTCTCCGTGGCAGCCATCTTGTGTTTAAGGAGGCACAGACGAACCTTATCACAATGATGGTGATATGTGCTGCAAAAACTGGCAAATAATTCTACACGTAGTGTTTATTTCAAAAGCTCTGTGGCATACATCTTGGTACTGGCCAGTTACCTGGGCCCATGCATAGAGGGGTCTAGGGAACCATGGTGGATTCCCAGCTGATGAATCAAAGGATTTTTAAAGGAACAGGCTGAAAAGTACAGATTCTGTTTCAGTCTAAGACTGAAAGAAGATCCACACTTTTGACCTGCCACACACATATCCACTTCCCCTGTCTGGGCATAATAAATACAAACTGGCGGACTGACAGAGGGACTGTGCCCCAACCCACCCCGACCCCACACAAAAACGTTCCCTCCAGTGACTCATCCTTAGGCTAACTGCCAAAAGTTGTTCTCCCTTTTAATATAAGTGAGAAAGGATGGTGCAATGATAATTAAAAGACTGGATTCTTGGCACACTCCCGTACCAAATATTCGCAACACCAAGCGAGATAGCCCTCAGTATAGATTTGTCCATGGCAGCCATCCAGGGTTTAAGGAAGCACAGATGAACCTTATCAAAATTATGGTAAAAGTGCTGGAAAAGCTGGCAAATAATTTCCATGGTAGTGGTTATTTCAAAAGCTCTGTGGAATACTTCATGGAACCAGGCAGTTTTCTGGGCCCAAGGATAGAGTGGCCTAGAGAACCATGGTGTATTCCCAGCTGTTGAAGTAAAGGATTCTTAATGGAACGGGGTGAAATATGCAGACTCTGTTTCTGTCTAAGACTGGAACAGGATCCGCACTTTTCACCTGCCACACGCAGGCCCACTTCTCCTTTCTGGCGATAATAATAACAAGCCAGCGAACTGACCTAGGGCCTGCCCTCCCCCCCACACACCGACCCCCCCCAAAAAAAATGTCCCCTCCAGTTACTAATTATTATGCTAACTTTAAAAATGTTCCCTGCCTTTTTAAATAATGGAGAAAGGATGGTGGAATGATACTTAGAAGAATGGCTTCTTGTCAGTCTCCACTAACAAAAATAGGCGACACCAAGTCAGCTACACCTCAGCATTGTCATGTCCGTAGCTGCCATCTTCGGTTTAAGGAGGCACATACTATTGTTATAACAATTATGGTGAAACGTGTTGAAAACCTGGCAAATAATTCTCAACGTACTGATTAATTTAAAAGCTCTGCGGCATACTTCTTGGAACAAGCCAGTTACCTGTGCCCTCGCACAGAGGGGTCTAGAGAACCATGGTGGATTCCCAGGTGATTAATCAAAGGATTCTTAAAGGGACAGGCTGAAAAGTGCGGATCCTGTTTCAGTCTAAGATTGAAACACAATCCGCACTTTTTGCCTGCAACACACATGCCCACTTCTCCTCACTAGGTATAGCAAAAACAACCCATTGGATTGACACATGGCCTTCCCCCACCCCCAACCACCCCACACAAAAACGTCCCTTCCAGCGACTCATCCTTATGCTATCTGGCGAAATGTCCACTGCCTTTTAAAATAATGGAGATAGGATCATTGAATTATACCGAAAAGACTGGCTTATTCCCAGACTCCCATACCAAGTATTGGCAACAGCAAGTGACCTAGGCCTCAGCACACGTTTGTTCGTGGCAGCCATCTTGGGTTTAAGGAGGCACAGATGAACCTTATCACAATTATTGTGAAAGGAGCTGCAAAAGCTGTAAAATAATTCTCATGTTAGCGGTTATTTCAAAAGCTCTGCAGCATAATTCTTTGAACTAGCCAGTTAACTGGGTCCACGCATAGAGCAGTCTAGAGACCCATGGTGGATTCCCAGCTGATGAAGCAAAGGATTCTTAAAGGAACTGGGTGAAAAGTGCGGGTCCTGTTTCAGTCTAAGACAGAAACGGGATCCGCACTTTTCATCTGCCACACACATGCCCACTTCTCCTCTCTGGGGATAATATAAACAAACCAGCGAACTCACAAAGGGCCTGCCGTCCCCCACCCACACCGACCCCACAGGAAAAAAAAAAGTCCCCTCCAGCTACTAATTATTATGCTAACTTGCAAAAGTTCCCTGCATTTTAAAATAATGGAGAAACAATGGTGGAATGATACTTAAATAATGGCCTCCTTCTAGGCTCCAGTAACAAGTGTCGTGAAATGCAAGTCAGCTAGGCCTCAGCATAGTTTTCCCTGTGGCAGCCATCTTGTGTTTAAGGAGGCACAAACGAACCTTATCACAATTATGGTGATATGTGCTGAAAAACTGGCAAATAATTCTACACGTAGTGTTTATTTCAAAAGCTCTGTGGCATACATCTTGGTACTGGCCAGTTACCTGGGCCCATGCATTGAGGGTTCTAGGGAACCATGGTGGATTCCCATCTGATGAATCAAAGAATTTTTAAAGGAACAGGCTGAAAAGTACGGATGATGTTTCAGTCTAAGACTGAAACATGATCCGCACTTTTCACCTGCCACACACATATGCACCCCCCTGTCTTGGGATGATAAATACAAACCGCTGGACTTACAGAGGGCCAGTCCCCCAACCCACGCCCACCCCACACAAAAACGTCCTCTCCAGTGTGTCATCCTTATGCTAATTGCCGAAAGTTGCTGTGCCTTTTAATATAAGGGAGAAAGGAAGGTGGAATGATAATTAAAAGATAGGATTCTTGTTATTCTCCAGGTATCAATATTGGCAACACCAAGCGAGATAGCCCTCAGTATAGGTTTGTCGGTGGCAGCCATCTAGGATTTAAGAAAGCACAGATGAACCTTATCAAAATTATGGTAAAAGTGCTGGAAAAGCTGGCAAACAATTTCCATGTTAGTGGTTATTTAAAAGCTCTGGGGCATACCTCTTTGAAGTAGCCAGTTAACTGGGCCCACACATAGTGGGGTGCAGAGAGCTATGGTGGATTTGCAGCTGAGGAAGCAAAGGTTTCTTAAAGGAACGGGATGAAAAGGGCGGATCCTGTTTCAGTCTCTGAAACAGGATCCGCACTTTTCACCTGCCACACACATGCCCACTTCTCCTCTATGGGGAAACTAAAAACAAACCAGGGAACTGACAGAAGGCCCGCGTCCTCCACCCACACCGACCCCACAAGAAAAAAACAGTCCCTGCGAGCTATTAATTATTAGGCTAACTTGAAAAATTTCCCTGAATTTTTAAATAATGGAGAAAGGATGGTGGAATGATACTTAGAAGAATAACTTCTTGTCAGTCTCCACTAACAAAAATAGGCAACACCAAGTCAGCTACGCCTCAGCATAGTTTTGTCTATGGCTGCCATTTTCGGTTTAAGGAGGCACATACAAACGTTATCACAATTATGATGAAACGTGCTGAAAATCTAGAAAATAATTCTCAACGTACTGGTTAATTCAAAAGCTCTGCGGAACACTTCTTGGAACAAGCCAGTTACCTGTCCCTAGGCATAGAGGGGTCTGGAGAACCATGGTGGATTCCCACGTGATGAATCAAAGTATTCTTAAAGGAACAGGCTGCAAAGTGCGGATCCTGTTTCAGTCTAAGACTGAAACCTGATCCGCACTTTACACCTGCCACACACATATCCAATTCCCCTGTCTGGGTATAATAAATATAAACCGCTATACTGACACAGGGCCTGTCACCCAACACATCACGAACCCACAGACAAACGTCCCGTCCAGTGACTCATCCTTATGCTAACTGCCGAAAGTTGCTCTGCCTTTTAATATAAGGGAGATAGGATGGTCCAATGATAATTAAAAGACTGGATTCTTGTCAGACTCCCGTACCAAGTATTGGCAACACCAAGCGAGATAGTCCTCAGTATAGGTTTGTCCGTGGCAGCCATCTAGGTTTTAGGGAAGCACAGATGAACCTTGTCAAAATTATGGTAAAAGTCCTGGAAATGCTGGCAAATAATTTCCATGGTAGTGGTTATTTGAAAAGCTCTGCAGCATACTTCTCTGAACTAGCCAGTTAACTGGGCCCACGCATAGTGGGGTGTAGAGAACCATGGTGGATTCCCACGTGATGAAGCAAAGGATTCTTACAGGAATGGGATGAAAAGTGCGGATCCTGTTTCAGTCTAAGACTGAAACAGGATCTGTACTTTTTGCCTGCAACACACATGCCAAATAGTCCTGTCTAGGGATAACAAAAACAAACCATCGGATTGACAGATGGCATGCCCCTGCCCCCCACCACCCGACACAAAAACGTCCCCTGCTGCAATTCATCCTTATGGTATCTGGCGAAAATTCCTCTGCATTTTAAAATAATGGTGATAGGCTGGTGGAATTTTAGCTAAAAGACTGGCTTATTGCCAGACTCCCATCCCAAGTATTGGCAATAGCAAGTGACCTAGGCCTCAGCACAGGTTTGTCCATGGCAGCTATCTTGGGTTTAGGAGGCACAGATGAATCTTATAACATTACGGTGAAAGGTGCTGCAAAAGATGTCAAATAATTCCATGGTAGTGGTTATTTCAAAATCTCTGAGGCATAATGCTTTAAACTAGCCAGTTAACTGGGCCCATGCATAGAGCGGTCTAGAGACCCATGGTAGATTCCCAGCTGATGAAGCAAAGGATTCTTAAAGGAACGGGGTGAAAAGTGCGGGTCCGGTATTAGTCTAAGACAGAAATGGGTTCCGCACTTTTCACCTGCCACACACATGCCCACTTATCCTCTCTGGGCAAAATAAAAACAAACCAGTGAACTGACAGAGGGCCTGCGCCCCATACCCACACCGACTCCACAAAAAAAAAGTCCCCTCCAGCTACTAATTATTATGCTAACTTCCAAAAGGTTCCCTGCATTTTAAAATAATGGAGAAACAATGGTGGAATGATACTTAAAAGAAAGGTCTCCTTACAGGCTCCAGTAACAAGTGTCGTGAAATTGAACTGAGCTAGGCATCAACATAGTTTTCTCCGTGGCAGGCATCTTGTGTTTAAGGAGGCACAGACGACCCTTATCACAGTTATGGTGATATGTGCTGCAAAAACTGGCAAATAATTCTATACCTAGTGTTTATTTCAAAAGCTCTGCGGCATAAGTCTTGGTATTGGGCAGTTACCTGAGCCCATGCATAGAGGGGAATAGGGAACCACGGTGGATACCCAGCTGATGAATCAAAGGTTTTTGAAAGGAACAGGCTGAAAAGTGCAG
This sequence comes from Eulemur rufifrons, assembly GCF_041146395.1. Classification (NCBI taxonomy): domain Eukaryota; kingdom Metazoa; phylum Chordata; class Mammalia; order Primates; family Lemuridae; genus Eulemur; species Eulemur rufifrons. The sequence continues at coordinate 1,803,907 of NW_027182826.1, read as the reverse complement.
ATCCTGTTTCAGTCTAAGACTGAAACATGATCCACATTTTTCACCTGCCACATACATATCCAATTCCCCTGTCTGGGCATAATAAATACAAACCGCCAGACTGACAGAGTGCCTATCCACCAACCCACCACGACCCCACACAAAAGCGTCCCCTCCAGTGACTCATCCTTAGGCTAACTGTCGAAAGTTGCTCTGCATTTTAGTATAGGGAGAAAGGATGGTGCAATGATAATTAAAACACTGGATTCTTGTCAGACTCCCGTACCAAGTATTGGGAACACCAAGCGAGATAGCCCTCAGTGTAGGTTTGTCCGTGGCAGCCATCTTGGGTTTAAGGAAGCATAGATGAACCTTATCAAAATTATGGTAAAAGTCCTGGAAAAGCTGGCAAATAATTTCCATGGTAGTGGTTATTTCAAAAGCTCTGTGGCATACTTCTTTGAACTAGCCTGTTAACTGGGTCCACGAATATTGGGGTGTAGAGAGCCATGGTGGATTCCCAGCTGATTAAGCAAGGATCATTAAAGGAACGGGATGAAAAGTGCGGATCCTGTTTCATTCTCTGAAATAGAATCCGTACTTTTCACCTGCCACACACTTGCCCACTTCTCCTCTCTGGGGATAATAAAAACAAACCACAGAACTGACAGAGGGCTTGGTGCACCAGCCCCCCAGACCCCACATAAAAACTATCCCTCCAGCGACTCCTTGTTATTCTAACTGCAGAAATGTGCTTTGGCTTTTAAAAGAGTGGAGAAGGATGGTGGAATACTTTAAAGGATGTATTCTTGCCAGTGTCCAGTACCAAGTATCGCCCACACCAAGTGAGCTAGGCCTCAGCATAGTTTTGTACATGGCAGCCATCTCGAGATTAAGGAAGAAGAGATGAACCTTATGACAATTATGGTGAAAGGTTCTGCAAAATCTGGCAAACTATTCTCAACGTAGTGGTTATTTCAAAAGCTCTGTGGAATACTTCTTGGGACAAGGAAGATTTCTTGGCCCACGAATAGAGGGGTCTAGAGACCGATGGTGGATTCCCAGCTGATGAAGCAAAGGATTCTTAAGGGAATGGGGTGAAAAGTGCGGTTCCTGTTTCTGTCTAAGACTGAAACAATATCCGCAACCTTTCACCTGCCACACATATGCTCACTTCTCCTCCCTTGGGATAATCAAAACAATCCAGCGAACTGACAGAGGGCCTGCCCCCCACCCACACGGACCGCACAAAAAAAAAAAACCTCCCCTACAGCTACTATTTATTATGCTAACTTGCAAAACTTCCCTGCATTTTTAAATAATGGAGAAAGGATGGTGGAATGATACTTAGAAGAATGGCTTCTTGTCAGTCTCCACTAACAAAAATAGGCAAAACCAAGTCAGCTACGCCTCAGCATAGTTATGTCCGTGGCAGCCATCTTGGGTTTAAGGAGGCACATACAGAAGTTATCACAATTATGGAGAAACGTGCTGAAAATCTGGCAAATAATTCTCCACGTATAGGTTAATTCAAAAGCTCTGCGGCATACTTCTTGGAACAAGCCAGTTACCTGTGCCCACATATAGATCGGTCTAGAGAACCATGGTGGATTCCCAGCTGATGAAGCAAGGATTCTTAAAGGACCAGGATGAAAAGTGTGGATCCTGTTTCATTCTCTGAAACAGGATATCCACTTTTCTCCTGCCACACACATGCCCACTTCTCCTCTCTGGGGATAATAAAAAGAAACCACAGAACTGACAGAGGGTTTTCCCGACCATACCCCAGACCCCACATAAAAACTTCGGCTCCAGCCACTCCTTCTTATTCTAACTGCCGAAAGGTGCTCTGGCTTTTAAAATAGTGGAGAAGGATGGTGGAATGATACTTAACAGAATGTATTCTTGCCAGTATCCAGTACCAAGTATCGGCCACACCAAATGAGCTAGGCCTGAGCATAGTTTTGTCCATGGCAGCCATCTCGAGATTAAGGGGAAAGAGAGGAACCTTATGACAATTATGCTGAAAGGTGCTGCAAAAACTGGCAAATAATTCTACACATAGCGTATATTTCCAAAGCTCTCGGCACACATCTTGGTACTCGCCACGTACCTGGCCCATGCATAGAGAGGTCTAGGGAACCATGGTGGATTCCCAGCTGATGAAGCAAAGGATTCTTAAAGGAACAGGATGAAAAGAGCAGATCCTGTTTCAGTCTCTGAAACAGCATCCGCACTTTTCACCTGCCACAAACATGCCCACTTCTCCTCTCTGGGGTTAATAAAAAGAAACCACAGAACGGACAGAGGGCTTGCCGCACCAGCCACCCAGACCCAACATAAAAACTTCCCCTCCAGCGACTCCTTGTTATTCTAACTGCAGAAACGTGCTTTGGCTTTTAAAATAGTGGAGAAAGGATGGGGAATAATACTTTAAAGAATATAATAGTGCCAGTCTCCAGTACCAAGTATCGGCCACATCAAGTGAGCTAGGCCTCAGCATAGTTTGTCCATGGCAGCCATCTCGAGGTTAAGGAGGAAGAGACGAACCTTATGACAATTATGGTGAAAAGTGCTGCAAAAACTGGCAAATAATTCTCAACATAGTGGTTATTTCAAAAGGACTGTTGAATACTTCATGGAACCAGGCAGTTATCTGGGCCCATGTATAGATTGGCCTAGAGAACCATGGTGTAGTCCCAGCTGTTGAAGTAAAGGATTCTTAATGGAATGGGATGAAATGTGCAGACTCTGTTTCTGTCTAAAACTGAAACAGGATCCGCACTTTTCACCTGCCAAACACATGCCCACTTCCCCTCTCTGGGGATAATAAAAACAAACCAGCGAACTGACAGAGGGCCTACCGTCCCACACCCACACTGACCCGACAAAAAAAAAGTCCCCGGCACTTACTAATCATTATGCTAACTTACAATATGTTCCTGCATTTTTAAATAATGGAGAAAGGATGGTGGAATGATACTTAGAAGAATGGTTTCTTGTCAGTCTCCACTAACAAAAATAGGCAACACCAAGTCAGCTACGCCTCAGCATAGTTATGTCCGTGGCAGCCATCTTGCATTTAAGGAGGCACATACAAACATTATCACAATTATGGTGAAACGTGCTGAAAACCTGGCAAATAATTCTCAACGTACTGGTTAATTAAAAAGCTCTGAGGCATACTTCTTGGAACAAGCCAGTTACCTCTGCCCATGCATAGATGGGTCTAGAGAACCATGGTGGATTCCCAGGTGAGGAATCGAAGGATTCTTAAAGGAACAGGCTGAAAAGTGCGGATCCTGTTTCAGTCTAAGACTGAAACAGGATCCGCACTTTTTGCCTGCAACACACATGCCCACTTCTCCTCTCTAGGGATAACAAAACAACCCATTGGATAGACAGATGGACTGCCCCTGCCCCCGACCACCCCACACAAAAACGTCCCCTCCAGCAACTGATCCTTATGCTATCTGGCGAAAGGTCCTCTGCCTTTTAAAATAATGATGATAGGATGGTGGAATTATACCTAAAAGACTGGCTTATAGCCAGACTCCCACACTAATTATTGGCAGCAGCAAGTGACCTAGGCCTCAGCACACGTTTGTTCGTGGCAGCCATCTTGGTATTAAGGAGGCACAGATGAAACTTATAACAATTATGGTGATAGTTGCTGCAAAAGCTGTCAAATAATTCTCATGGTAGTGGTTATTTCAAAAGCTCGGCGGCATAATTCTTTGAACTAGCCAGTTAACTGAGCCCACGCATAGAGCGGTCTAGAGACCCATGGTGGATTCCCAGCTGATGAACCAAAGGATTCTTAAAGGAACTGGGTGAAAAGTGCGGGTACTGTTTCAGTCTAAGACAGAAACGGAATCCGCACTTTTCACCTGCCACACACATGCCCACTTCTCCTCTCTGGGGAAAATAAAAACAAACCAGGGAACTGACAGAAGGCCTACGCCCCCCACCCACACCGACCCCACAAAAAAAAAAAGTTTTCTCCAGCTACTCGTTATTATGCTAACTTGCAAATATTCCCTGCATTTTAAAACAATGGAGAGACGATGGTGGAGAGATACTTAAAAGAATGGCCTCCTTCCAGGCTCCAGTAACATGTGTCATTAAATCCACGTCAGCTAGGCCTCAGCATAGTTTTCTCTGTGGCAGTCATCTTGTGTTTAAGGGGGCACAAACGTACCTTATCACCATTACGATGATATGTGTTGCAAAAACTGGCAAAGAATTCTACACGTAGTGTTTATCTCAAAAGCTGTGCAGGATACATCTTGGTACTGGCCAGTTACATGGGCCCATGCATCCAGGGGTCAAGGGAAGCATGGTGGATTCCCAGCGGATGAATCAAAGGATTTTTAAAGGAACAGGCTCAAAGTGTGGATCCTGTTTCAGTCTAAGACTGAAACAGGATCCGCACTTTTCACCTGCCACACACATATCCACTTCTCTGTCTGGGCATAATAAATACAAACCACCAGACTGACAGAGGGACTGTCCCCCAACCCACCCGACCCCACACAAAAACGTCCCCTCCGTTGACTCATCCTTATGGTAACGGCCGAAAGTTGCTCTGCCTTTTAATATAAGGAAGACAGGATGGTGCAATGATAATTAAAAGACTGGATTCTTGTCAGAGTCCTGTACCTAGCATTGGCAACACCAAGCGAGAGAGCCCTCAGTATAGGTTTGTCCGTGGCAGCCATCTAGGGTTTAAGGAAGCACAGATGAACCTTATCAAAATTACGGAAAATGGCTGGAAAAGCTGGCAAATAATTTCCATGGTAGTGGTTATTTCAAAAGTTCTGCGGCATACTTCTTTGAAGTAGCCAGTTAACTGGGCCACACATAGTGGGGTGTAGAGAACCATGGTGGATTCCCAGCTGATGAAGCAAAGGATTCTTAAAGGAACGGGATGAAAAGTGCGGATCCTGTTTCAGTCTCTAAAACAGGATCGGCACTTTTCACCTGCCACACACATGCCCGATTCTCCTCTCTTGGGATAAAAAAAGAAACCACAGAACTGACAGAGGGCTTCCAGCACCAACCCCCCAGACCACACATAAAAACTTCCCCTCCAGCGACTCCTTGTTATTCTAACTGGAGAATCGTCCTTTGGCTTCTAAAATAGTGGAGAAAGGATGGTGGAATGATACTTAAAAGAATGTATTCCTGCCAGTCTCCATTACCAAATATCGGCCACACCAAGTGAGCTAGGCCTCCGCATAGTTTTGTCCATGGCAGCCATCTCGAGATTAAGGAGGAAGAGACGAGCCTTATGACAATCATGGTGATATGTGCTGCAAAAACTGGCAAATAGTTCCCAACGTAGTGGTTATTTCAAAAGCTCTGTGGAATACTTCTTGGAACCAGGCAGTTTTCTGGGCCCATGCATAGAGACGTATAGAGAAACATGGTGGATTTCCGGCTGCTGAAGCAAAGGATTCATAATGGAACGGGGTGAAAAGTGCTGATCATGTTTCTGTCTAACACTGAAACAGGATCCACACTTTTCACCTGCCGCACAAATATCCACTTCCCCTGTCTGGACATAATAAATAAAAACCACCAGATTGACAGAGGGCCTGTCCTCCAACCGACCCCGACCCGACACAGAAACGTCCCCTCCAGGGACTCATCCTTATGCTAACTGCCGAAAGTTGCTCTGCCTTTTAATATAAGGGAGAAAGGATGATGCAGTGATAATTAAAATACTGGAATCTTGTCAGACTCCCGTACCAAGTATTGGCAACACCAAGCGAGTAGCTCTCAGTATGGGTTTGTACGTGGCAGCCATCTAGGGTTTAGGAAGCACAGATGAACCTTATCAAAATATTGGTAAAAGTGCTGGAAAAGCTTGCAAACAATTTCCATGGTAGTGGTTATTTGAAAAGCTCTGCGGCATACTTCTTTGAACTAGCCAGTTAACTGGGCCGACACATACTGGGGTGTATGGAACCATGGTGGATTCCCAGCTGAGGAAGCAAAGGATTCTTAAAGGAACGGAATGAAAAGTGCGGATCCTGTTTCAGTCTCTGAAACAGGATCCGCACTTTTCACCTGCCACACACATGCCCAGTTCCCCTCTCTGGGGATAATAAAAAGAAACCACAGAACTAACAGAGGGCTTGCCCCACCAGCCACCCAGACCCCACATAAACACTTCCCCTCCAGAGACTCCTTGTTATTCTAACTGCCGAAAGGAGCTCTGGCTTTTAAAATAGTGGAGAAAGGATGGTGGAATGATACTTAAAACAATGTAATCTTGCCAGTCTCCAGTACCAACTTCGGCCACACCAGGTGAGCTGGGCCTCAGCATAGTTTTGTCCATGGCAAGCATCTCGAGATTAAGGAGGAAAAGCGAACCTTATGACAATTATGGTGAAAGGTGCTACAAATCCGGCAAATAATTTTCAACATAGTGCCTATTTCAAAAGCTCTGTGGAATACTTCTTGGAACCAGGCAGTTTTCTGGGCCCACGTATAGAATGGTCTAGAGAACCATGGTGGATTCCCAGCTGATGAAGCAAAGGATTCTTAATGCAACGGGGTGAAAATTGCGGATCCTGTTGAAGTCTAAGATTGAAACAGGATTCGCACTTCTCACATGCCACCCAGATGCCCATTTCTCCTTTCTAGGGATAATAAAAACAAACCAGGGAACTGACAGAGTGCCTGCCCCCCCCCCGACCTCACAAAAAAAAAACCTCCCCTCCAGCAACTAATTATTATGGTAACTTGCAAAATTTCCTGCATTTTTCAATGATGGAGAAAGGACGGTGGAATGATACTTATTAGAATGGCTTCTTGTCCGTCTCCAATAACAAAAATTGGCAACACCAAGTCAGCTACGCCTCAACATAGTTATATCCGTGGCTGCCATCTTGGGTTTACGGAGGCACATACAAACATTATCACAATTATGGTGAAACGTGCTGAACACCTGGCAAATAATTCTCAACGTACTGGTTAATTCAAAAGCTCTGCGGCATACTTCTTGGAACAAGCCAGTTACCTGTGCCCAGGCATAGAGGGGTCTAGAGAAGCATGGTGGATTCCCAGGTGATGAAACAAACGATTTTTAAAGGAACAGGCTGAAAACTGCGGATCGTGTTTCAGTCTAAGATTGAAACAGGATCCGCAATTTTCACCTGCCACACACATATCGACTTCGCCTGTCTGGGCATAATAAATACAAACCACGGGACTGACAGAGGGCTTGTCCCTCAACCCACTCCAACCCCACACAGAAACGTCTCCTCCAGTGACTCATCATTATGCTAACTTCCAAAAGTTGCTCGGCCTTTTAATATAAAGGAGAAAGGATTGTGCAATGGTACTTGAAAGACTGGATTCTTGTCAGAATCCCGTAACAAGTATTGGCAACACCAAGCAAGATAGCCCTCACTATGGGTTTGTACGTGGCAGCCATCTAGGGTTTAAGGAAGCACAGATGAACCTTATCAAAATTATGGTAAAAGTGCTGGAAAACCTGGCAAATAATTTCCATGGTAGTGGTTATTTCAAAAGCTCTGCGGCATACTTCTTTGAACTAGCCTGTTAACTGGGTCCACGAATATTGGGGTGTACAGGACCATGGTGGATTCCCAGCTGATGAAGCAAGGATTCTTAAAGGAACAGGATGAAAAGTGGGGATCCTGTTTCAGTCTCTGAAACAGAATCCGTATTTTTCACCTGCCACACACTTGCCCACTTCTCCTCTCTGGGGATAATAAAAACAAACCACAGAACTGACAGAGGGCTTGGCGCACCTGCCCCCCAGACCCCACATAAAAACTACCCCTCCAGCGACTCCTTGTTATTCTAACTGCAGAAACGTGCTTTGGCTTTTAAAATAGTGGAGTAAGGATGGTGGAATGATACCTAAAAGAATGTAATCCTGCCAGTCTCCAGTACCAAGTATCGCCCACACCAAGTGAGCTAGGCCTCAGCAAAGTTTTGTCCATGGCAGCCATCTCGAGTTTAAGGAGGAAGAGACGAACCTTATGACAATTATGGTGAAAGGTGCTGCAAATCTGGCAAATAATTCTCAACATAGTGGTTATTTCAAAAGCTCTGTGGAATACTTCTTGGAACCAGGCAGTTTTCTGGGCCCACACATAGAGGGGTCTAGAGAACCATGGTGGATACCAAGCTAATGAAGCAAAGGATTCTTAATGGAACGGGGTCAAAAGTGTGGATCCTGATTCTGTCTAAGTCTGAAATAGGATCCGCACTTTTCACCTGCCACACACATACCCACTTCTCCTCTCTGGGGATAATAAAAACAGACCATCGAACTGACAGAGGGCCTGTCCCCCCCCCACCCACACAGACCACGCAAAAAAAAAAGTCCCCTCCAGCTACTAATTATTATGCTAACTTGCAAAATTTCCTTGCATTTTTAAATAATGGAGAAAGGATGGTGGAATGATACTTAGAAGAATGGCTTCTTGTGAGTCTCCAGTAACAAAAATAGGCAACACCAAGTCAGCTACGCCTCAGCATAGTTATATCCATGGCAGCCATCTTGGGTTTTAGGAGGCACATAAAAACGTTATCACAATTATGGTGAAACGTGCGGACAACCTGGCAAATAATTCTCAACGTACTGGTTAATTCAAAAGCTCTGCGGCAGACTTCTTGGAAAAAGCCAGTTACCTGTGCCCACGCATACAGGGGTCTACAGAACCATGGTGGATTCCCAGGCGATGAATCAAAGGATTCTTAAATGAACAGGCTGAAAAGTGCGGATCCTGCTTGAGCCTAAGATTGAAACAGGATCCGCAATTGTGCCTACAACACACATATCCACTTCGCCTCTCTAGGGATAACGAAAACAACCCATCGGATTGACAGATGGCCTGCCTCCGCCCAACACCACCCCACACAAATACGTCCCCTCCAGCGACTCATCCTAATGCTATCTGGCAAAATGTCCTCTGCCATTTAAAATAGTGCAGATAGGGTGGTGGAATTATACCTAAAAGACTGGCTTATTACCAGACTACCATGGCAAGTATTGACAACAGCAAGTAACCTAGGCCTCAACTCACGTTTGTCCCTGGCAGCCATCTTGGGTTTAAGGAGGCACAGATGAACCTTATCACAATTATGCTGAAAGGTGCTGCAAAAGCTGTCAAATAATTCTCATGGTAGTGGTTATTTCAAAATCTCTGCGACATAATTCTATCAAGTAGCCAGTTAACTGGGCCGATACATAGAGAGGTCTAGAGACCCATGGTGGATTCCAAGCTGATGAAGCAAAAGATTCTTAAAGGAACAGGGTGAAATGTGCAGGTCCTGTTTCACTCTAAGAAGGAAACGGGATCCGCACTTTTCACCTGCCACTCACATGCCCATTTCTCCTCTCTGGGGAAAATAAAAACAAACCAGCAAACAGACAGAGGGCCTGCGCCTCCCACCCACACAGACTCCACAGAAAAACAATTCCTCTCCAGCTACTAATTATTATGCTAAGATCCAAATGTTCCCTGCATCTTAAAATAATGGAGAAAGGATGGTGGAATGATACTTAAAAGAATGGCCTCCTTCCAGGCTCCAGTAAAAACAGTCGTGAAAACAAGTGAGCTAGGCATCAGCATAGTTTTCTCCGGGGCCGCCATCTTGTGTTTTAGGAGGCACAGATCAACCTTTTCACAATTATGGTTGTATGTGCTGCAAAAACTGGCAAATAATTCTACACGTAGTGTTTATTTCAAAAGCTCTGCGGCATACATCTTGGTACTGGCCAGTTACCTGGGCCCATGCTTAGAGGGGTCTAGGGAACCATGGTGGATTCCCAGCTGATGAATCAAAGGATTTTTAAAGGAACAGGTTCAAAAGCGCAGATCCTGTTTCAGTCTAAGACTGAAACAGGATCCGCACTTTTCACCTGCCACACATATATCCACTTACCCTGTCTGGGCATAATAAATACAAACCGCCGGACGGACAGAGGGCCTGACCCCCAACGCACCCCGAACCCACAGAAAAACGTCCCCTACATGACTAATCGTTATGCTAACTGCCAAAAGATATTCTACCTTTTAATATGAGGGAGACAGGATGGTGCAATGATAATTAAAAGACTGGATTCTTGTCAGACTCCGGTACCAAGTGTCGGCAACACCAAGCGAGAGAGCCCTCAGTATAGGTTTGTCCGTGGCAGCCATCTAGGGTTTAAGGAAGGACAGATGAACCTTTTCAAAATTATGTTAAAAGTGCTGGAAAAGCTGGAAAATAATTTCCATGGTAGTGGTTATTTCAAAAGTTCTGTGGCATACTTCTTTGAACTAGCCAGTTAACTGGGCCCACGCATAGTGGGGTGTAGAGAACCATGGTGGATTCCCAGCTGATGAAGCAAAGGATTCTTAAAGAAATGGGACGAAAAGTGCAGACCATGTTAGGATCCGCACTTTTTACCTGCCACACACATACCCACTTCTCCTCTCTGAAGATAATAAAGACAAACCACAGAACAGACAGAGCGCTTTCCCCATCAGCCCACAAGATCCCACATAAAAACTTCCCCTCCAGCGACTCCTTTTTATTCTAACTGCCGAAAGGTGCTCTGGCTTTTAAAATAGTGGAGAAAGGATGGTGGAATGATACTTAAAAGAATGTAATCCTGCTTGTCTGTAGTACCAAGTATCAGCCACACCAAGTGAGCTAGGCCTCAGCATAGTTTTGTCCATGGCAGCCATCTTGAGATTAAGGAGGAAGAGACCAACCTTATGACAATTATGGTGAAAGGTGCTGCCAAAACTGGCAAATAATTCTCAACATAGTGGTTATTTCAAAAGCTCTGTGGAATACTTCATGGAACCAGGCAGTTTTCTGGGCCCAAGCATAGAGTGGCCTAGAGAACCATGGTGTATTCCCAGCTGTTGAAGTAAAGGATTCTTAATGGAACGGGGTGAAACGTGGGGATCATGTTTCTCTCTAAGACTTAAACAGGATCCGCACTTATCACCTGCCACACACATGCCCACTTCTCCTCTCTGGGGATAATAAATACAAACCACCGGACTGACAGAGGGACTGTCCCCCAAGCCACCCCGACCCCACACAAAAACGTCCCCTCCGTTGTCTCATCCTTATGCTAACTGCCGAAAGTTGCTCTGCCTTTTAAAATAAGGGAGAAAGGATAGTGCAATGATAATTAAAAGACTGGATTCTTGTCAGACTTCCGTAGCAAGTATTGGCAACACCAAGCGAGAGATCCCTCAGTTTAGGTTTGTCCGTGGCAGCCATCTAGGGTTTAAGGAAGCACAGATGAACCTTATGAATATTATGGTAAAAGTGCTAGAAAAGCTGGCAAATAATTTCCATGGTAGTGGTTACTTCAAAAGTTCTGTGGCATACTTCTTTGAACTAGCCAGTTAACTGGGCCCACACATAGTGGGGTGCAGAGAACCATGGTGGATTCCTAGCTAATGAAGCAAAGGATTATTAAAGGAACGGGATGAACATGCAGATCAGGTTTGATTCTCCGAAAGAGGATCCGAACTTTTCACCTGCCAAACACATGCCCACATCTCCTCTCTGGGGATAATAAAAACAAACCATAGAATTGACAGAGGGCTTGCCCCACCAATCCCGAGACCCCACATAAAAACTTGGACTCCAGCCACTCCTTTTTATTCTAACTGCCGAATGGTGCTCTGGCTTTTAAAATAGTGGAGAAGGATCGTGGAATGATACTTAAAAGAATGTATTCTTGCCAGTCTCCAGAACCAAGTATCGGCAACACCAAGTGAGCTAGGCCTCAGCATAGTTTTGTCTATGGCAGCCATCTCGAGATTAAGGAGGAAGAGACCAACCTTATGACATTTATGGTGAAAGGTGCTGCAAAAACTGGCAAATAATTCTCAACGTAGTGGTTATTTCAAAAGCTCTGTGGAATACCTCTTGGAACCAGGCAGTTTTCTGGGCCCTCGCATAGAGGGATCTAGAGAACCATGGTGGATTCCCAGGTGATGAATTAAAGGATTCTTAAAGGAACAGGCTGAAAAGTGCGGATCCGGTTTCAGTCTAAGACTGAAACAGTATATGCACTTTTTGCCTGCAACACACATGCTCACTTCTCCTTCCTGGGGATAACAAAAACAAACCAGCAAACGGATAGAGGGTCTGCCCTCCCCACGCACACTGACCCCACAAAAAAAAGTCCCCTACTGCTACTAATTATTATGCTAACTTGCAAAAGGTTCCCTGCATTTTTAAATAATGGAGAGAGGATGGTCGAATGATACTTAGAAGAATGGCTTCTTGTCAGTCTCCACTAACAAAAATAGGCAACACCAAGTCAGCTACGCCTCAGCATAGTTATGTCCGTGGCAGCCATCTTCGGTTTAAAGAGGCACATGCAAACATTATCACAATTATGGTGAAACGTGCTGAAAACCGGGCAGAGAATTCTCAACGTACTGCTTAATTTAAAAACTCTGCAGCATACTTCTTGGAACAAGCCAGTTACCTCTGCCCACGAATAGATGGGTCTAGAGAACCATGGTGGATTCCGAGGTGATGAATCAAAGGATTTTAAAGGAACAGGCTGAAAAGTGCGGATCCTGTTTCAGTAAGACTGAAACTGGATCCACACTTTTCACGTGCCACACACATATCCACTTCCCCTATATGGGCATAATAAAAAAAAAAAAAAAACGCCGGACTGACAGAGGGCCTGTCCCCCAAACCATCCCGACCCCACACGAAAACGTCCCCTCCAGTGATTCATCCTTATGCTAACTGCCGAAAGATGCACTGCCTTTTAATATAAGGGAGAAAGGATGGTGCAATGATAATTAAAAGACTGGATTCTTGTCAGACTCCCGTACCAAGTATTGGCAACACCAAGCGAGTAGCCCTCCGTATAGGTTTGTCTGTGGCAGCCATCTAGGGTTTAAGGATGCACATATGAACCCTATCAAAATTATGGTAAGAGTGCTGGAAAAGCTGGCAAATAATTTCCATGGTAGTGGTTATTTGAAAAGCTCTGCAGCATACTTATTTGAACTAGCCAGTTAAGTGGGCCCAGGCATAGTGTGGTGTAGAGAACCATGGTGGATTCCCAGCTGATGAAGCAAAGGATTCGTAAAGGAACAGGATGAAAAGTACGGATCCTGTTTCAGAGACTGAAACAGGATCCGCACTTTTCCCCTGCCACACACATGCCCACTTCTCCTGTCTGGGGATAATAAAAAGAAACCACAGAACTGAGAGAGGGCTTGCTGCACGAGCCACGCAGACCCCACATAAAAACATCCCCTCCACCAACCCATTGTTATTCTAACTGCAGAAACGTGCTTTGGCTTTTAAAATAGTGGAGAAAGGATGGTGGAATGATACTTAAAATAATGTAATCCTGCCAGTCTCCAGTACCAAGTATCGGCCACACCAAGTGAGCTAGGACTCAGCATAGTTTTGTCCACAGCAGCCATCTCGAGATTAAGGAGGAAGAGACCAACCTTATGACAATTATGGTGAAAGGTGCTGCAAAAACTGGCAAATAATTCTCAACATAGCGGTTATTTCAAAAGCTCTGTGGAATACTTCATGGAACCAGGCAGTTTTCCGGGCCCAAGCATAGATGGGCCTAGAGAACCATTGTGTATTCCCAGCTGTTGAAGTAAAGGATTCTTAATGGAACGGGGTGAAATGTCCGGATCCTGTTTCTGTCTAAGACTGAAACAGGATCCGCACTTTTCACCTGCCACACACATGCCCACTTCTCCTCCCGGGGGATATAAAAACAAACCAGTGAACTGACAGAGGGCCTGCCCTCCCCCACACAAACCGACCCCAGAAAAAAAAAAGTGCCTTCCAGCTACTAATTATTATGCTAACTTGCAAAATGTTCCCTGTCTTTTTAAATAATGGACAAAGGATGGTGGAATGATACTTATAAGAATAGCTTCTTGTCAGTCTCCACTAACTAAAATAGGCAACACCAAGTCAGCCACGCCACAGCATTGTTAAGTCCGTGGCAGCCATCTTGGGTTTAAGGAGGCACATACAAACGTTATCACAATTATGGTGAAACGTGCTGAAAACCTGGCAAAGAATTCTCAATGTACTGGTTGATTTAAAAGCTCTGTGGCATACTTCTTGGAACAAGCCAGTTACCTCTGCCCACGCATCGATGGGTCTAGAGAACCATGGTGGATTCCCAGGTGATGAATCAAAGGATTCTCAAAGGAACAGGCTGAAGAGTGCAGATTCTGTTTCAGTCTATGACTGAAACAGGATCTGCACTTTTTGCCTGCAACACACATGCCCACTTCTCTTCTCTAGGGATAACAAAAACAACCCATCGGAATGCCAGATGGCCATCTTGGGTTTAAGGAGGCACAGATGAACCTTATCACAATTATTGTGAAATGTGTTGCAAAAGCTGTCAAATAATTCTCATGGTAGTGGTTATTTCAAAAGGTCTGTGGCATAATTCTTTGAACTATCCTGTTAACTGGGCCAATGCATAGAGCGGTCTAGAGACCCATGGTGGGTTCTCAGCTCATGAAGCAAAGGATTCTTAAAACAACGGGGTGAAAACTGCAGGTCCTGTTTCAGTCTAAGACAGAAAAGTGTTCCACACTTTTCACCTGCCACACGCATGCCTATAGGGGAGAAAGGATGGTGCAATGATAATTAAAAGACTGGATTCTTGTCAGACTCCCATACCAAGTATTGGCAACACCAAGCGAGTAGCCCTCCGTATACGTTTTTCCATGGTAGTGGTCATTTCAAAAGTTCTGTGGCATACTTCTTTGAACTAGCCAGTTAACTGAGCCCACGCATAGTGGGGTGTAGAGAACCATGGTGGATTCCAAGCTGATGAAGCAACGATTCTTACAGGAACGAGATGAAAAGTGCGGATCCTGTTTCATTCTCTGAAAAAGGATCCGCACTTTTCACCCGCCAAACACATGCCGACTTCTCCTCTCTGGGGATAATAAAAACAAACCACAGAACTGACACAGGGCTTTCCCCCCCAGCCCCCAGACCCCACATAAAAACTTCGCCTCCAGCCACTCCTTCTTATTCTAACTGCCAAAAGGTGCTCTGGCTTTTAAAATAGTGGAGAAGGATGGTGGAATGATACTTAAAAGAATGTATTCTTGCCAGTCTCCAGTACCAAGTATCGGCCACACCAAGTAAGCTAGGCCTCAGCATACTTTTGTCCATGGCAGGCATCTCGAGATTAAGGAGGAAGAGACAAACCTTATGACAATTAGGGTGAAAGGTGCTGCAAAAACTGGCAAATAATTCTCAACGTATTGGTTATTTCAAAAGCTCTGTGGAATACTTCTTGGAACGAGGGAGTTTTCTGGGCTCACGCATAGAGGTGTCTAGAGAACCATGGTGGATTCCCAGGTGATGAATCAAAGGATTCTTAAAGGAACAGGCTGAAAAGTGCGGATCATTTTTCAGTCAAAGACTGAAATAGTATATGCACTTTTTGCCTGCAACACACATGCCCACTTCTCCTCTCTAGGGATAACAAAACAACCCATCGGATTGCCAGATGGCCTGCCCCCGCCCCCCATCACCCCACACAAAAACGTCCCCTCCAGCGACTCAGCCTTATGCTATCTGTCAAAAGGTCCTTGGCTTTTAAAATAATGGAGATACGATAGTGGAATTATACCTAAAAGACTGGCTTATTGCCAGACACCCATACCAAGTATTGGCAACAGCAAGTGACCTAGGCCTCAGCACACGTTTGTCCCTGGCAGCCATCTTGGGTTAAAGGAGGCACAGATGAACCTTATCACAATTATTTTGAAAGGTGCTGCAAAAGCTGTCAAATAATTGTCATGGTAGTGGTTATTTCAAAAGCTCTGTGGTATAATTCTTTGAACTAGCCTGTTAACTGGCCCCACACATAGAGCGGTCAAGAGACCCATGGTGGATTCTCAGCTTATGAAGAAAAGGATTCTTAAAGCAACGGGGTGAAAAGTGCAGGTCCTGTTTCAGTCTAAGACAGAAAAGGGATCCACACTTTTCACCTGCCACACGCATTCCCACTTCTCCTCTCTGGGGAAAATAAAAACAAACCAGTGAAATGACATAGGGCCTGCTCCCCCCACCCACACCGACCCCACATAAAAAAAGTCCCCTCCAGCTACTAATTATTATGCTAACTTACAAAAGGTTCCCTGCATTTAAAATAATGGAGAAAGGATGGTGGAATGATACTTAAAAGAATGGCCTCCTTCCAGGCTCCAGTAACAACTGTCCTGAAATCCAAGTCAGCTAGGCTTCAGCATAGTTTTCTCTGTGGCAGCTATCTTGTGTTTAAGGAGGCACAGACGAAACTTATCACAATTATGGTGATATGTGCTTCAAAAACTGGCAAATAATTCTCATGGTAGTGGTTATTTCAAAAGCTCTGCAGCATAATACTTTGAACTAGCCTGTCTGGGTATAATAATTACAAATCGCCGGACTGACAAAGGGACTGTCCCGCAACCCACCCCGCCCCACACAAAAACGTCCCCTCCAGTGATTCATCCTTATGCTAAATGCGGAAAGTTGCTCTGCCTTTTAATATAAGGGAGAAAGGATGATGCAATGATAATTAAAAGACTGGATTCTTGTGAGACTCCCGCACCAAGTATTGGCCACACCAAGCGAGATATCACTCAGCATAGGTTTGTCCGTGGCAGTGATCTAGGGTTTAAGGAAGCACAGATGAACCTTATCAAAATTATGGTAAAAGTACATGAAAAGCTGGAAAATAATTTCGATGGGAGTAGTTATTTGAAAAGCTGTGCGGCATACTTCTTTGAACTATCCAGTTAACTGGGCCAATGCATATTGCGGTTTAGAGAACCACGGTGGATTCCCAGATGATGAAGCAAAGGATTCTTAAAGGAACGGGATGAAAAGTGCGGATCCTGTTTCAGTCTCTGAAACAGGATCGTCACTTTTCACCTGCCACACAGATGCCCACTTCTCCTCTCTTGGGAAACTAAAAGCAAACCAGCAAACTGACAGAGGGCCTGCACTCCCCACCCACATGCCTCCAGCCACTCCTTCTTATTCTAACTGCCGAAAGGTGCTCTGGCTTTTAAAATAGTGGAGAAGGATGGTGGAATGATACTTAAAAGAATGTATTCTTGCCAGTCTCCAGTACCAAGTATCGGGCACACCAAGTGAGCTAGGCCTCAGCATAGTTTTGTCCATGGCATCCAACTCGAGATTAAGGAGGAAGAGACGAATCTTATGACAATTATGGTGAAAGGTGCTGCAAAAACTGGCAAATAAATCTCAACGTGATGGTTATTTCAAAAGCTGTGGAATACTTCTTGGAACCACCCAGATTTCTGGGCGCACGTAGAGAGGGATCTAGAGAACCATGGTGGATTCCCAGCTGATGAAGCGAAGGATACTTAAAGGAATGGGATGAAAAGTGCGGATCCTGTTTCAGTCTCTGAAACAGGATCCTTACTTTTCCCCTGCCACTCACATGCCGACTTCTCCTCTCTGGGGATAATAAAAACAAACCTGCGAACTGACAGAGGGCCTGCCCCCCCCACCCACACCGACCCGACCAAAAAAAAGTCCCCTCCAGGTACTAATTATTATGCTAACTTGCAAAATTTCCCTGCATTTTAAACAATGGAGAAAGGATGGTGGAGTGATACTTAGAAGAATGGCTTCTTGTCAGTCTCCACTAACAAAAATAGGCAACACCACATCAGCTACGCCTCAGCATAGTTATGTCCATGGCAGCCATCTTGGGTTTAAGAAGGCACATACAAATGTTATCACAATTATGGTGAAACGTGCTGAAAAACTGGCAAAGAATTCTCAACGTACTGGTTATTTCAAAAGCTCTGCAGCATACTTCTTGGAACAAGCCAGTTACCTGTGCCCACGCATAGAGGGGTCTAGAGAACCATGGTGGATTCCAAGGTTTGAATCAAATGATTCTTAAAGGAACAGGCTGAAAAGTGCAGATCCTGTTTCAGTCTAAGACTGTCAGTATCCGTACTTTTTACCTGCAACACACAGGCCCACTTCTCCTCTCTAGGGATAACAAAAACAACCCATCGGTTTGACAGATGGCCTGCCCCCGACCCCCACCACCCCACACAAAAACGTCCCCTCCAACGACTCAGCCTTATGCTATCTGGCGAAAGATCCTTTGCCTTTTAAAATAATGGAGATAGGATGGAGGAAATTTACCTAACAGTCTGGGTTATTTCCAGAGGCCCATACCAAGTATTGGCAACAGCAAGTGACCTAGGCCTCAGCACACGTTTGTCCCTGGCAGCCATCTTGGGTTTAAGGAGGCTGAACCTTATCACAATTATGGTGATAGGTGCTGCAAAAGCTGTCAAATAATTGACATGGTAGTGGTTATTTCAAAAGATCTACAGCATAATTCTTTGAACTAGCCAGTGAACTGGGCACACTCATAGATTGGTCTAGAGACCCATGGTGGATTCCCTGCTGATGAAGCAAAGGATTCTTAAAGGAACAGAGTGAAAAGTGCAGGTCCTGTTTCAGTCTAAGAAAGGAACAGTATCCACACTTTTCACTTGCCACTCACATGCCCACTTCTCCTCTCTGGGGAAAATAATTCTAACAAAAGAACTGACAGAGGGCCTGTGTCCCCCACCCATATAGACCCCACAACAAAAAACTCCCCTCCAGCTACTAATTATTATGCTAAATAGGAAAAGTTTCCCTGCATTTTAAAATAATGCAGAAACTATGGTGGAATGATACTTAAAAGAATGGCCTCCTTCAAGGCTGCACTAACAAGTGTCCTGAAAACCAAGTGAGCTAGACCTCAGCATAGTTTTCTCTTTGGCCGCCATCTTGTGTTAAAGGAGGCACAGACAAACTTATCACCATTATGGTGATATGTGCTGCAAAAACTGGCAAATAATTCTACACTTAGTGTTTATTTCAAAGCTCTGTGGCATACTTCTTGGTACTGGCCAGTTACCTGGGCCCATGCATACAGGGGTCTAGGGATCCATGGTGGATTGCCAGCTGATCAATCAAAGGATTTTTAAAGGAACAGGATGAAAAGTGCGGATCCCGTTTCAGTCTAAGGCTGATACAGGATCCGAACTTTTCACTGCCACACACATATCCACTTCCCCTGTCTAGACATAATAAATGCAAACCACAGGACTGACAGAGGGCCTGTCCCCTAACCCCCCCCGACCCCACACAAAAACGTCCCCTCCAGTGACTCATCCTTATGCTAACTGCCGAAAGTTGCTCTGTCTTTTAATATAAGGGAGAAAGGATGGTGCAATGATAATTAAAAGACTGGATTCTTGTTAGACTCAGGTACCAAGTATTGGCAAGACCAAGCGAGATAGCCCTCAGCATAGGTTTGTCCGTGGCAGCCATCTAGGGTTTAAGGAAGCACAGATGAACCTTATCAAAATTATGGTAGAAGTGCTGGAAAAGCTGGCAAATAACTTCAATGGTAGTGGTTATTTCACAAGCTCTGCGGCATAATTCTTTGAACTAGCCAGGTAAATGGGCTCACGCATAGTGGGGTGTAGAGAACCAAGGTGTATTCCCACTTGATGAAGTGAAGGATTCTTAAAGGAACTGGACAAAACGTGCGGATCCTGTTTCAGTCTCTGAAACAGGATCCGCACTTTTCACCTGTAACACACATACCCACATCTCCTCCCTGGGGATAATAAAAACAAACCACAGAAGTGACAGAGGGCTTGCCGCACCAGCCCCCCAGACCCCACATAAAAACCTCCCCTCCAGCGACTCCTTGTTATTCTAACTGCCAACAGGTGCTCTGGCTTTTAAAATAGTGGAGAAAGGATGTTGGGATGATACTTAAAAAAATGTATTCTCGCCAGTCTCCAGTAAAAAGTTTCGCCACACCAGGTGAGCTGAGCCTCAACATAGTTTTGTCCATGGCAGTCATGTCGAGATTAAGGGGGAAGAGACGAAATTTATGACAATTATGGTGAAACGTGCTACAAAAACTGGGAAATAATTCTCAAGGTAGTGGTTATTTCAAAAGCACTGTGGAATACTTCTTGGAACCAGGCAGTTTTCTGGGCCCACGCATAGAGGAGTCTAGAGAACCATGGTGGATTCCCAACTGATGAAGCAAAGGATTCTTAATGGAACGGGGTGAACAGTGCAGATCCTGTGTCTGTCTAAGATTGAAACAGGATCTGCACATTTAACCTGCCACACACATGCCCACTTCTCCTCTCTGGGGATAATAAAAACAATCCAGCGAACTGACAGAGGGCCTGCCCCGCCCCGCCCACACCGACCCAACAAAAAAATTCCCCTCCAGCTAGTAATTATTATGCTAACTTGCAAAATTTCCCTGCATTTTTAAATAATGTAGAAAGGATTGTGGAATGATACTTAGAAGAATGGCTTCTTGTCAGGCTCCACTAACAAAAATAGGCAACACCAAGTCAGCTACACCTAAGCATAGTTATTTCCATGGCAGCCATCTTGCGTTTAAGGATGCACCTACAAACGTTATCACAATTATGGTGAAACGTGCTGATAACCTGGCAAATAATTCTCAACGTAATGGTTAATTCAAAAGCTCTGCGGCGTACTTCTTGGAACAAGCCAGTTACCTGTGCCCACGCATAGAGGGGTCTAGAGAACCATGGTGGATTCCCAGGTGATGAATCAAAGGATTCTGAAAGGAACAGGCTGAAAAGTGCGGATCCTGTTTCAGTCTACGACTGAAACAGGATCCGCACATTTTGCCTGCAACACACATGCCCACTTCTCCTATCTAGGGGTAACAAAAACAACCATCTGATTGACAGATGGCCTGCCCCTGCCCCTCTCCACCCCACACAAAAACGTCCCCTCCAGCGACTCATCCTTATGCTATCTGGCGAAAGGTCCTCTGACTTTTAAAATAATGGAGATAGGATGGTGGAATTATACCTAAAAGACTGGCTTATTGCCAGACTCCCATACCAAGTATTGGCAATGGCAAGTGACCTAGGCCTCAGCACACGTTTGTCCCTGGCAGCCATCTTGAGTTTAAGGAGGCACAGATGAACCTTATCACAATTATGGTGAAAGGAGCTGCAAAAGCTGTCAAATAATTCTCATTTTAGTGGTTATTGCAGAAGCTCTGTGGCATAATTCTTTGAACTAGCCAGTTAACTCGGCCCATGCATAGAGCGGTATAAAGACTCATGGTGGATTCCCAGCTGTTGAAGCAAAGGATTCTTAAAGGAACGTGGTGAAAAGTGCAGGTCCTGTTTCAGTCTAAGACAGAAACAGGATCCGCACTTTTCACCTGCCACACACATGCCCACTTCTCCTCTCTAATGAAAATAAACACAAACTAGCGAACTGACAGAGGGCCTGTGCCCCCAACCCACACAGACCATAGAACAAAAGAGTCCCCTCCAGCTACTAATTATTGTGCTAACTTGCAAAAGCTTCCCTGCATTTTAAAATAATGGAAAAAGAATGGTGGAATGCTACTTAAAAGAATGGCCTCCTTCCAGGCTCCAGTAAAAAGTATCATGAATCCAAGTGACCTAGGCCTCAGCATAGTTTTCTCCGTGGCAGCCATCTTGTGTTTAAGGAGGCACAGATGAACCTTATCACCATTATGGTGATATGTGCTGCAAAAACTGGCAAATAATTCTACACTTAGTGTTTATTTCAAAGCTCTGCCGCATACATCTTGGTACTGGGCAGTTACCTGGGCCCATGCATGGTGGGGTCTAGGGAACCATGGTGGAATCCCATCTGATGAATCAAAGGATTTTTAAAGGAACAGGCTGAAAAGTGCAGATCCTGTTTCAGTCTAAGGCTGAAACAGGATCCGCACTTTTCACCTGCCACACACATATCCACTTCCCCTGTCTGGCCATAATGTATACAAACCGCTGGACTTACCTAGGGCCTGTCCCACAACCCACCCCGACCCCACAAAAAAAAATGTCCCCTCCAGTGACTCATCATCATGCTAACTGCTGAAAGTTGCTCTGCCTTTTAATATAAGGGAGAAAGGTTGGTGCAATGATAATTAAAAGACTGGATTCTGGTCAGACTCCCGTATCAAGTATTGGCAACAGCAAGCGAGATAGCCCTCAGTATAGGTTTGTTCATGGCAGCCATCTATGGTTTAAGGAAGCACAGATGAACCTTATCAAAATTATGGTAAAAGTGCTGGAAAAGCTAGAAAACATTTCCATGGTAGTGGTTAGTTCAAACGCTCTGCGGCATAGTTCTTTGAGCTAGCCAGTTAACTGGCCCCACGCATAGTGGGGTGTAGAGAACCATGTTGGATTCCAAGCTGATTAAGCAAAGGATTCTTAAAGGAACGGGATTAAATGTGCGGATCCTGTTTCAGTCTCTGAAACAGGATCCACACTTTTCACCTGCCACACACATGCCCAAATTCTCCTGTCTGGGGATAATAAAAACAAACCACAGAACTGACAGAGGGCTTTCCCCAACAGCCCTCCAGACCCCACAGAAAAACTTCCCCTCCAGCGACTCCTTTTTAC
The DNA here is from genome assembly GCF_041146395.1 of Eulemur rufifrons. NCBI lineage: Eukaryota > Metazoa > Chordata > Mammalia > Primates > Lemuridae > Eulemur > Eulemur rufifrons. The sequence goes on along the minus strand of NW_027182826.1, from coordinate 1,781,396 downwards.
TCTAACTGCCAAAAGGTGCTCTGGCTTTTAAAATAGTGGAGAAAGGATGGTGGAATGATACTTCAAAGAATGTATTCATTCCAGTCTCCAGTAACAAGTATAGCACACACCAAGTGAGCTAGGCCTAAGCATACTTTAGTCCATGGCAGCCATCTTGAGATAAGGAGGAAGAGACGAACCTTATGACAATTATGGCGAAAGGTGCTACAAAAACTGGCAAAGAATTCTCAACGTAGTGCTTATGTCCAAAACTCTGTGGAATACTTCTTGGAACCGGGCAGTTTTCTGGGCCCACTTATAGATAGAGAGGTGTAGAGAACCATGGTGAATTCCCAGCTGATGAAGCAAAGGATTCTTAATGGAAAGGGGTGAAAAGTGTGGATCCTGTTTCTGCCTAAGACTGAAACAGGATCCACACTTTTGACCTGCCACACACATGCCCACTTCTCCTCTCTGGGATAATGAAAACAAACCAGCGAACTGACAGATGTCCTGTCCCCCCCACCCACACCGACCCCACAAAAAATAAATGTTCCCTCCAGCTACTAAATATAATGCTAACTTGCAAAATTTCCCTGTAGTTTTAAACAATGGAGGAAGGATGGTGGAATGATACTTAGAAGAATGGCTTCCTGTCAGTCTCCACAAACAAAAATAGGCAACACCAAGTCAGGTATGCCTCAGCATAGTTATGTCCGTGGCAGCCATCTTCGGTTTAAGGAGGCACCTACAAACGTTATCACAATTATGGTGAAATGTGCTGAAAACCTGGCAAATAATGCTCAACGTACTGGTTAATTAAAAAGCTCTGTGGCATACTTCTTGGAACAAGCGAGTTACCTATGCCCACGCATAGAGGGGTCTAGAGAACCATGGTGGATTCCCAGGTGATGAATCAAAAGATTCTTAAAGGAACAGGTTGAAAAGTGCGGATCCTGTTTCAGTCTAAGACGGAAACAGGATCCGCACTTTTTGCCTGCAACACACATGCCCACTTCTCCTTTCTAGGGATAACAAAAACAACCCATTGGATTGACAGATGGCCTGCCCCTGCCCCTGCCACCCCTCACAAAAATGTCCCCTCCAGCCACTCATCCTTATGCTATCTGGCGAAAGGTCCACTGCCTTTTAAAATAATGGAGATAGGATTCTGGAACTATAGCTAAAAGACTGGCTTATTGCCAGACTCTGATACCAAGTATTGGCAACAGCAAGTGAACTAGGCCTCAGCACAGGTTTGTCTGTCACAGCCATCTTGGGTTTAAGGGGGCACAGATGAACCTAATCACAATTATGGCGAAAGGTGCTACAAAAACTGGCAAAGAATTCTCAACGTAGTGCTTATTTCCAGAGCTCTGTGAAAACATTCTTGGGACCAGGCAGTTTTCTGGGCCCACTCATAGAGAGGTCTAGAGAACCATGGTGGATTCCCAGCTGATGAAGCAAAGGATTCTTAATGGAATGGGGTGAAAAATGCGGATCCTGTTTCTGCCTAAGACTGAAACAGAATCCACACTTTTCACCTGCCACACACATGCCCACTTCTCCTCTCTGGGGATTATAAAAACAAACCAGCGAACTGACAGATGTCCTGCCCCCCCCACCCACACCGACCCCACAAAAAATAAACGTCCCCTCCAGCTACTAAATATAATGCTACCTTGCAAAATTTCCCTGCATTTTTAAATAATGGAGAAAGGATGGTGGAATGATACTTAGAAGAATGGCTTCTTGTCAGTCTCCTCTAACAAAAATAGGCAACACCAAGTCACCTATGCCTCAGCATAGTTATGTCCATGGCAGCCATCATGGGTTTAAGGAGGCACATACAAACGTTATCACAAATATGGTGAAATGTGCTGAAAACCTGTAAATAACTCTCAACGTACAGGAAAATTAAAAAGCTCTGAGGCATACTTCTTGGAACAAGCCTGTTACCTGTGCCCACGCATAGAGGGGTCTAGAGAACCATGGTGGATTCCCAGGTGATGAATCAAAGGATTCTTAAAGGAACAGGCTGAAAAGTGCGGATCCTGTTTCAGTCTAAGACTGAAACAGTATATGCACTTTTTGCCTGCAACACACATGCCCACTTTTCCCCTCTAGGGATAACAAAAACATCCCATTGGATTGATAGATAGCCTGCCCTCGCCCCCCACCACTCCCCACAAAAACGTGCCCTCCAGCCACTCATCCTTATGCTATCTGGCAAAAGTTCCTTTGACTTTAAAAATAATGGAAATAGGATTCTGAAACTATACCTAAAAGACTGGCTTATTGCCAGACTCCCATACCAAGTATTGGCAACAGCAAGTGACCTAGGCCTCAGCACACGTTTGTCCGTCCCAGCCATCTTGGGTTTAAAGAGGCACAGATGAACCTTATCACAATTATGGTGAAAGGTACTGCAAAAGCTGTCAAATAATTCTCATCGTAGTGGTTATTTCAAAATCTTTGCCGCATAATTCTTTCATCTAGCCAGTTAACTGGGGCCACGAATAGAGTGGTCTAGAGACCCATGGTGGATTCCCAGCTGATGAAGGAAAGGATTCTGAAAGGAACGCGGTGAAACGTGCCCTTCCTGTTTCAGTCTAAGACAAAAACGGGATCCGCACTTTTCACCTCCCACACACATGCCCACTTCTCCTCTCTGGCGAAAATAAAAACAAACTAGGGAACTGACAGAGTGCCTGCACCACCCAACTACACCAACCCAAAAAAAAAAGTCCCCTCTAGCTACTAATTATTATGCTAACTTGCAAAAGGTTCCCTGCATTTTAAAATAATGGAGAAAGGATGGTGGAATGATACTTAAAAGAATGGCCTCCTTCCAGGCTCCAGTACCAAATGTCATGAAATCCAAGTCAGCTAGGCCTCAGCATAGTTTCTCCGTGGCAGCCATCTTGTGTTTAAGGAGGCACAGACAAACCTTAGCACAATTATGGTGATATGTGCTGCAAAAACTGGCAAATAATTCTACAGTAGTGTTTATTTCAAAAGCTATGCCGCATACATCTTGGTACTGGCCAATTATCTGGGCCCATCCATAAAGGGGTCTAGGGAACCATGGTGGATTCCCAGCTGATCAATCAAAGGATTATTAAAGGAACAGCCTGAAAAGTGCGGATCATGTTTCAGTCTAAGGCTGAAACAGGATCCGCACTTTTCACCTGCCACACACATATCCACTTCCCTGTCTGGGCATAATATATACAAACCACTGGAGTGACAGAGTGCCTGTCCACCAACCCATCCCAACCCCACACAAAAACGTCCCCTCCGGTGACTCATCCTGATGCTAACTGCCAGAAGTTGCTCTGCCTTTTAATATAAGGGAGAAAGGATGGTGCAATGATAATTAAAAGACTGGATTCTTGTCAGACTCCCATACCAAGTATTGGCTACAGCAAGTCAGATAGCCCTCAGTATAGGTTTGTCCGTGGTAGCCATCTAGGGTTTGAGGAAGCACAGTTGAACCTTATCAAAATTATGGTAAAAGTGCTGGAAAAGCTGGCAAATAATTGTCATGGTAGTGGTTATTTCAAAAGCTCTGTGGCATACTTCTTTGAACTAGCCAGTTAACTGGGCCCACACATACTGGGGTGTAGAGAACCATGGTGGATTCCCAGCTGAAGAAGCAAAGTATTCTTAGTGGAACGGGGTGAAAAAAGCAGACCCTGTTTCTATCTAAGACTGAAACATGATCTGTACTTTTCACCTGCCACACACATGCCCACTTCTTCTCTCTGGGGATAATAAAAACAACCCATCGGATTGACAGAGGGCCTGTCCCCCAACCTACCATGATCCCTCACAAAAACGTCCCCTCCAGTGACTCATCCTTATACTAACTGCCCAAAGTTGCTCTGTCTTTTAATATAAGGGAGAAAGGATCCTCCAATGATAATAAAAGACTGGATTCTTGTCAGACTCCCGTACCAAGTATTGGCAACACCAGGCGAGATAGCCCTCAGTATAGGTTTTTCCTTGGCAGCCATCTACGGTTTAAGGAAGCACAAATGAACCTTATCAAATTTATGGTAAAAGTGGTGGAAAAGCTGGCAAATAATTATCACGGTAGTGGTAATTTCAAAAGCTCTGCGGCATACTTCTTTGAACTAGCCAGTTAAATGGGCCAACGCATAGTGGAGCCTAGAGAAACATGGTGGATTCCCAGCTGATGAAGAAAAGGATTCTTAAAGAAATGGGATACTTCTTTGAACTAGCCAGTTAACTGGGCCCACACATAGTGGGGTGTAGAGAACCATGGTGGATTCCCAGCTGATGAAGCAAAGGATTCTTAAAGGAACAGGCTGAAAAGTGCGGATGCTGTTTCAGTCTAAGACTGAAACAGGATCCGTACTTTTCACCTGCCACACTTATGCCCACTTCTCCTCTCTGGGGATAATAAAAACAAACCACAGAACTGACAAAGGGCTTGCCCCACCAGCCCCCCAGACCCCACATTAAAACTTCCCGTACAGCGACTCCTTGTTACTCAAACTGCTGAAAGGTGCTCTGGCTTTTAAAATAGTGGAGAAAGGATGGTGGAATGATACTTAAAAGAATGTATTCTTGCCAGTCTCCAATAACAAATATCGGCTACACTAAGTGAGCCAGGCCTCAGCATAGTTTTGTCCATGGCAGCCATCTCGAGATTAAGGAGGAAGAGACGACCCTTATGAGAATTATGGTGAAAGGTGCTGGAAAAATTGGCAAATAATTCTCAATGTAGTGGTTATTTCAAAAGCTCTGCGACATAATTCTTTGAACTAGCCAGTTAACTGGGCCCAAGCATAGAGCAGTCTAGAGCCCTATGGTGGAATCCCACCTGATGAAGCAAAGGATTCTTAAAGGAAAAGGTAGAAAAGTGCGGGTCTTGAATCTCTCTAAGACATAAACTGGATCCGCAACAGTCACCTGCCACACACAAGCCCACTTCTCCTCTCTGGGGAAAATAAAAACGAAAAAACGAACTGACAGAGGGCCTGCCCATGCACCCACACCGACCCCACAAAAAAAAAGTCCCCTCCAGCTGGTAATTATTATGCTAACTTCGAAAATTTCCCTGCATTTTTAAGTAATGGAGAAAGGATGGTGGATGATACTTGGAAGAATGGATTGTTGTCAGTCTCCACTAACAAAAATAGACAACACCAAGTCAGCTACGCCTCAGCATAGTTATGTCCATGGCAGCCATCTTGGGTTTAAGGAGGCACATACAAACATTATCACAATTATGGTGAAACATGCTGATAACCTGGCAAATAATTCTCAACGTACTGGTTAATGGAAAAATCCTGCGGCATACTCTTGGAACAAGCCAGTTATGTATGGCCATGCATAGAGGGGTCTAGAAAACCATGGTCGATTCCGAGGTGATGAATCAAAGAATACTTAAAGGAACAGGCTGAAAAGTGCGGATCCTGTTTCAGTCTAAGACTGGAACAAGATCCACACTTTTTTGCCTGCAACACACAGGCCCACTTCTCCTCTCTAGGGATAACAAAAACAACCCATCGGATTGACAGATGGCCTGCCCCGCCCCCCACCACCCCAAACAAAAACGTCCCCTCCAGTGACTCATCCTTATGCTATCTCGCGAAAGGTCCTCTGCCTTTTAAAATAATGGAGATAAGATGGTGGAATTATACCTAAAAGACTGGCTTATTGCCAGACTCCCATACAGAGTATTGCCAACAGCTAGTGACCTAGGCCTCAGCACACGTTTGTCTGCAGCAGCCATCTTGGGTTTAAGAAAGCAGAGATGAACCTTATCACAATAATGTTGAAAGATGCTGCAAAAGCTGTCAAATATTTCTCATGGTAGTGGTTGTTTCAAAAGCTCTGCGGTATAATTCCTTGAACTAGACAGTTATCTGGGCCCATGAAGAGAGCGGTCTAGAGACCCATGGTGGATTTCCAGCTGATGAATCAAAGGATTCTTAAAGGAACGGGGTGAAAGAGGCGGGTCCTGTTTCAGTCTGAGATAGAAAGGGGATCCGCACTTTTCACCTGCCACACACATGGCCACTTCTCCTCTCTGGGGAAAATAAAAACAAACCAGCGAACTGACAGAGAGCCTGCGCCCCCCAAACACACCGACCCCACAAAAATAAAAGTACCCTCCAGCTACCAATTATTATTCTAACTTGAAAAAGTTTCCCTGCATTTTAAATTAATGGAGAAAGAATGGTGTAATGATACTTAAAAGAATGGCCTTCTTCCAGGCTCCAGTAACAAGTGTCGTGAAATCCAAGGGAGCTAGGCCTCAGCATAGTTTTCTCCGTGGCAGACATCTTGTGTTTAAGAAGGCACAGACGAACCTTATCACAATTATTGTGATATGTGCTGCAAAAACTGGCAAATAATTCTACACGTATTGTTTATTTCAAAAGCTCTGCGGCATACATCTTGGTACTGGCCAATTACCTGGGCCCACGCATAGAGGGGTCTAGGGAACCCTGTTGGATTCCCAACTAATGAATAAAAGGATTTTTAAAGGAACGAGCTGAAAAGTGCGGATCCTGTTTCAGTCTAAGACTGAAACAGGATCCGCACATTTCACCTGCCCCTGTCTGGGCATAATAAATACAAACATATCCACTTCCCCTGTCTGGGCATAATAAATACAAACTGCCAGACTGACAGAGGGACTCTCCCCCAACCCACCACGACCACACACAAAAACGTCCCCTCCAGTGACTCAACCTTATGCTAACTGCCGAAAGTTGCTCTGCCTTTTAATATAAGGGAGAATGGATGGTGTAATGATAATTAAAAGACTGGATACTTCTCAGAATCCCGTACCAAGTATTGGCAACACCAAGCCAGATAGCCCTCAGTATAGGTTTGTCCATGGTAGCCATCTAGAGTTTAAGGAAGCACAGATGAACCTTATCAAAATTATAGTAAATGTGCTGAAAAAGCTGGCAAATGATTTCCATGGTAGTAGTTATTTCAAAAGCTCTCCGGTTTACTTCTTTGAACTAGCCAGTTAACTGGGCCCACGCCTATTGGGGTGTAGAGAACCATGTTGGATTCCCAGCTGATGAAGCAAAGGTTTCTTAATGAAACAGGGTGAAAATTGCGGATCCTGTTTCTGTCTAAGACTGAAACAGGATCTGAACTTTTCACCTGCCACACACATGCCCACTTCTCCTCTCTGGGGATAATAAAAACAAACCACAGAACTGACAGAGGTCCTGCCCCCCCACCACACCTACCCACAAAATAAGTCCCCTCCGGCTACTAATTATTATGCTAGCTTGGAAAATTTCCCTGCATTTTTAAATAATGGAGAAAGGCAGGTGGAATGATACTTAGAAGAATGGCTTCTTGTCAGTCTCCACAAACAAGTATAGGCAACACCAAGTCAGCTATGCCTCAGCATAGTTATGTCCGTGGCAGACATCTTGGGTTTAATAAGGCACATAGAAATGTTATCACAGTTATGGTGAAACGTGGTGAAAACCTGGCAAATAATTCTCAACGAACTGGTTAATACAAAAGCTCTGCGGCATACGTCTTTGAACAAGCCACTTACCTCTGCCCACGCATAGAGGGGTCTACAGAAACATGGTGGATTCCCAGGTGAAGAATCAACGGATTCTTAAAGGAACAGGCTGAAATGTGCAGATCCTGTTTCAGTCTAAGACTGATTCATGATCCGCACTTTTTGCCTGCAACACACGTATCGACTTCCCTGTTTGGCATAATAAATACAAACCACTGGACTGACAGAGGCACTGTTCCCCCAACCGACCCCGACCCCGCACAGAAACGTCCCCTCCATTGACTCATCCTTATGCTAACTGCCGAAAGTTGCTCTGCCTTTTAATATAAGGGAGACAGGATGGTGCAATGATAATTAAAAGACGGGATTCTTGTCAAACTCCCGTTCCATGTATTGGGACCACGAAGCGAGAGAGCCCTCAGTATAGGTTTGTCCATGGCAGCCATTTAGGGTTTAAGGAAGCACAGATGAACCTTATCAAAATTATGGTAAAAGTGCTGGAAATGCTGGCAAATAATTTCCATGGTAGTGGTTATTTCAAAAGTTCTGCGGCATACTTCTTTGAACTAGCCAGTTAACTGGGCCCACGCATAGTGGGGTGTAGAGAACGACGGTGGATTCCCAGCTCAAGAAGCAAAGGATTCTTAAAGGAACGGGATGAACATGTGGATCCTGTTTCATTCTGTGAAACTGGATCCGCACTTTTCACCTGCGACGCACATGCCCACTTCTCCTTTCTGGGGATAATAAAAAGAAACCACAGAACTGACAGAGGGCTTGCCCCACCAGCCCCCAGACCCCACATATAAACTTGGCCTACAGCCACTCCTTCTTATGCTAACTGCCCAAAGGTGCTCTGCCTTTTAAAATACTGGAGAAGGATGCGTGGAATGATACTTAAAAGAATTTATTCTTGCCAGGCTCTTGTACCAAGTATCGGTCACACCAAGTGAGCTAGGCCTCAGCATAGTTTTGTCCATGGCAGCCATCTCGAGATTAAAGAGGAAGAGACGAACCTTATGACAATTATGGTGAAAGATGCTGCAAAAACTGGCAAATAAATCTCAACGTGATGGTTATTTCAAAAGCTCTGTGGAATACTTCTTGGAACCAGGCAGTTTTCTGGGCCCACACATAGAGGGGTCTAGAGAACCATGGTTGATTCCCAGGTGATGAATGAAATGATTCTTAAAGGAACAGGCTGAAAAGTGCGGATCCAGTTTCAGTCTAAGACTGAAAAAGTATATGCACTTTTTGCCTGCAACACACATGCCCACTTCTCCTCTCTAGGCATAACAAAAACAACCTATCGGATTGACAGATGGCCTGTCCCCGACCCCCACCATGGCACACAAAAACGTCCCCTCCAGCGACTCATCCTTATGCTTCATTGCGAAAGGTCCTCTGCCTTTTAAAATAATGGAGATAGGATGCTGGAATTATACCCAAAAGACTGGCCTTTTGCCAGACTCCCTTTCGAATTATTGGCAACAGGAACTGACCTAGGCCTCAGCATAGGTTCGTATGTGGCAGCCATCTAGGGTTTAAGGAAGCACAGATGAACCTTATCAAAATTATGGTAAAAGTGCTGGAAAAGCTGGCAAATAATTTCCATAGCAGTGGTTATTTCAAAAGCTCTGCGGAATACTTCTTTGAACTAGCCAGTTAACTGGGTCCACGCTTAGTGGGGTGTAGAGAACCATGGTGGATTCCCAGCTGATGAAGAAAAGGATTCTTAATGGAACGGGGTGAAATGTGTGGATCCTGATCCTGTCTAAGACTGAAACAGGATTCGCACATTTCACCTGCCACACACATCCCCACTTCTCCTCTCTGGGGATAATAAAAACAAACCAGCGAACTGACCGAGGACCTGGCCACCCCCACCCACAACGAACCCACGAAAAAAAAGTCCCTTCCTGCTACTAATTATTATGCTAACTTGCAAAATTTCACTGCATTTTTAAACAATGAAGAAAGGATGGTGCAATGATACTTGTAAGAATGGCTTCTTGTCAGTCTCCACTAACAAAAATAGGCAACACCAAGTCAGCTGCCCCTCAGCATAATTATGTCCATTGTAGCCATCTTGGGTTTAAGGAGGCCCATACAAACGTTATCACAATTATGGTGAAACGTGCTGAAAAACTGCCAAAGCATTCTGAACGTACTGCTTAATTCGAAAGCTCTGTGACATACTTCTTCGAACAAGCCAGTTACCTAACCCGACGTAGAGAGGGGTCTAGAGAACCATGATGGATTCCCAGGTGATGAATCAAAGGATTCTGAAAGGAACAGGCTGAAAAGTGCGGATCCTGTTTCAGTCTAAGACTGAAACAGGATCCGCACTTTTTGCCTGTAACACACATGCCCACTTCTCTTCTCTAGGCATAACAAAAATGACCCATCGGATTGACAGATGTCCTGCCCCCGCCCGCCATCACCCCACACTAAAACGTCACCTCCAGCGACTCATCCTTATGCTATCAGGCGAAATGTCATCTGCCTTTTAAAATAATGGAGATAGGATGGTGGAATTATACCTAAATGACTGGCTTATTGCCAGACTCCCATACCAAGTACTGGCAACAGCAAGTGACCTAGGCCTCAGCACACGTTTGTCCCTGGCAGCCATCTTGGGTTTAAGGAGGCATAGATGAACCTTATCACAATTATGGTGAAAGGTTCTTCAAAATCTGTCAAATAATTCTCATGGTACTGGTTATTTGAAAAGCTCTGCGGAATAATTCTTTGAACTAGCCTGTTAACTGGGCCCACGAATAGAGCGGTCTATAGACCCATGGTGGATTCCCAGCTGATGAAGCAAAGGATTCTTAAAAGAACGGGGTGAAAAGTGCAGGTCCTGTTTCGGTCTAAGACAGAAACGGGATCCGCACTTTTCACCTGCCACACACATGCCCACTTCACGTCTCTAAGGAAAATAAACACAAACTATCGAACTGACAGAGGGCCTGCGCCCTCCACCCACACTGGCCCCACAAAAAAATATACCCTCCAGCTACTAATTATTATGCTAACTTGCAAAAGTTTCCCTGCATTTTAAAATAATGGAGTAAGAATTGTGGGATGATACTTAAAAGAATGGCCTCCTTCCAGGCTCCAGTAAAAAAGGTCGTGAAATCCAAGTGACCTAGGCCCCAGTATAGTTTTCTCCATGGCATCCATCTTGTGTATAAGGAGGCAGAGATGAACATTATCAGAATTATGGTGATATGTGCTGCAAAAATTGGCAAATAATTCTACACGTAGTGTTTATTTCAAAGCTCTGCGGCATACATCTTGGTACTGGCCAGGAACCTGGGCCCATGCATAGAGGGGTCTAGGGAACCATGGTGGATTCCCAGCTGATGAATCAAAGGATTTGAAAGGAACAGGCTGAAAAGTGCGGAATCTGACTCAGGAAGACTGAAACAGGATCCGCACTTTTCACCTGCTACACATATCCACTTCCCCTGTCTGGGTATAATAAAAAAAAACCGCCGGACTGACAGAGGGCCTGACCCCAACCCAACCCGACCCCGCACAATAAAGTGCCCCCAGTGACTCATCCTTATGGTAACTGTCGAAAGTTGCTCTGCCTTTTAATATAAGGGAGAAAGGATGGTGAAATGATAATTAAAAGACTGGATTGTTCTCAGACTCCTGTACCAAGTATTGGCAACACCAAGCGAGTAGCCCTCCATATAGGTTTGTCCGTGGCAGCCATCTTGGGTTTAAGGAAGCACAGATGAACCTTTTCAAAATTATGGTCAAAGTGCTTGAAAAGCTGGCAAATAATTTCCATGGTAGTGGTTTTTTCAAAAGCTCTGTGGCATACTTCTTTGAACTAGCCAGTTAACTGGGCCCACGCATAGTGGGGTGTAGAGAACAATGGTGGATTCCCAGCTGATGAAACAAAGGATTCTTAAAGAAACGGGATGAAAAGTGCGGATCCTGTTTTATTCTCTGAAACAGGATCCGCACTTGTCACCTGCCACACACTTGCCCACTTCTCCTCTCTGGGGATAATAAAAACAATCCACAGAACTGACAGAGGGCTTGCCCCACCAGCCACCCAGACCCCACATAAAAACTTCCCCTCCAGCGACTCCTTGTTATTCTAACTGCAGAAATGTGCTTTGGCTTTTAAAATAGTGGAGAAAGGATGGTGGAATGATACTTAAAGAATGTAATCCTGCCAGTCTCCAGTACCAAGTATCGGCCACACCAAGTAAGTTAGGCCTCAGCATACTTTTGTCCATGGCAGCCATCTCGAGATAAGGAGAAAGAGACGAACCTTATGACAATTATGGTGAAAGGTGCTGCAAAAACTGGCAAATAATTCTCAACGTGGTGGTTATTTGAAAAGCTCTGTGGAATCCTTCATGGAACCAGGCAGTTTTTTGGGCCCAAGCAGAGAGTGGTCTAGAGAACCATGGTGTATTCCCAGCTCTTGAGGTAAAGGATTCTAAAGGAACAGGATGAAAAGTGCGGATCCTGTTTCAGACACTGAAACAGGATCCGCACTTTTCACCTGCCACACACATGCCCCCTTCTCCTCTCTGGGGATTATAAAAACAAACCAGCAAACTGACAGAGAGCCTGCCCTCCCCCACCCACACTGACCCCACAAAAAACAAAAAGTGCCCTCCATCTACTAATTATTATGCTAACTTGCAAAATGTTCCTTGCATTTTAAAATAATGGAGAAAGGATGATGGAATGATAGTTAAAAGAATGGCCTCCTTCCAGGCTCCAGTAACAAGTGTCGTGAAATTCAAGTCAGCTAGGCCTCAGCATAGTTTTCTCCTTGGCAGCCATCTTGTGTTTAAGAGGGCACAGACGAACCTTATCACAATTATGGTGATATGTGCTGCAAAAACTGGCAATAATTCTACACGTAGTGTTTATCTCAAAAGCTCTGCGGCATAATCTTGGTACTGGCGAGATACGTGGGCCCATGCATGGAGGGGTCTAGGGAAACATAGTGGATTCTCAGCTGATGAATCAAAGGATTTTTATAGGAACAGGCTGAAAAGTGCGGATCCTGTTTCAGTCTAAGACTGAAACAGGATCCGCACTTTTCACCTGCCACACACATATCCACCTCCCCTTTCTGGGCATAATAAATGCAAACCACCGGACTGACAGAGGGACTGTCCCCCAACTCACCCCGACCTCACACAAAAACATCCCCTTTTTGACTCATCCCTATGCTAACTGACGAAAGTTGCTCTGCCTTTTAATATAAGGGACAAAGGATGGTGCAATGATAATTAAAAGACTGGATTCTTGTCAGACGCCCGTACCAAGTATTGGCAACACCAAGCGAGATAGCCCTCATTATAGGTTTGTCCATGGCAGCCATCTAGGTTTTAAGGTAGCACAGATGAACCTTATCAAAATTATGGTAAAAGTGCTGGAAAACTGGCAAATAATTTCCATGGTAGTGGTTATTTGAAAAGCTCTGCGGCATAGTTCTTTGAAATAGCCAATTAACTGGGCCCATTCAAAGTGGGGTGGAGAGAACCATGGTGGATTCCCAGCTGATGAAGCAAAGGATTCTTAAATGAACGGGATGAAAAGTGCGGATCCTGTTTCATTCTCTGAAACAGGATCCGCACTTTTCACCTACCACACACATGCCCACTTCTCCTCACTGCGGATAATAAAAAGAAACCACAGAACTTATATAGGGCTTGCCCCATCAGCGCCCCAGATCCCACATAAAAACTTCCCCTCCAGCTACTCCTTGTTATCATAACTGCTGAAAGCTGCTCTGGCTTTTAAAATAGTGGAGAAAGGTTGGTGGAATAATACTTAAAAGAATGTATTCTTGTCAGTCTCCTGTACCAAGTATCGGCCACACCAAGTGAGTTAGGCCTCGGCATAGTTTTATCCATGGCAACCATCTCGAGATTAAGGAGGAAGAGATGAACCTTATGACAATTATGGTGAAAGGTGCTGCAAAAACTGACAAATTTTTGTCAACGTAGTGGTTATTTGAAAACCTCTGTGGAATACTTCATGGAACCAGGCAGTTTTCTGGGCCCACGCATAGAGGGCTCAAGAGAACCATGGTGGATTACCAGCTGATGAAGCAAAGGATTCTTAATGGAACGGGGTGAAAAGTGCGGATCCTGTTTCTGTCTAAGACTGAAACAGGATCTGCACTTTTCAGCTGCCACACACATGCCCACTTGTCTTCTTTGGGGATAATAAAAACAAACCAGCGAACTGACAGAGTGTCTGCCCGCCCCCACTCCTACCCCACAAAAAAAACTTCCCCTCCAGCTACTAATTATTATGCTAACTTGCAAAATTTCCCTGCATTTATAAATAATGGAGAAAGGATGGTAATGATACATAGAAGAATGGCTTCTTGTCACTCTCCACTAACAAAAATAGGCAATACCAAGTCAGCTACGCTTCAGCATAGTTATGTCCATGGCAGCCATCTTGGTTTTATGGAGGCACATACAAACTTTATCACAATTATGGTGAAACGTGCTGACAACCTGGCAAATAATTCTCAACGTACTGGTTAACTCAATAGCTCTGTGGCATACGTCTTGGAACAGGCAAGTTACCTGTGCCCATGCATAGAGGAGTCTAGAGAAACATGGTGGATTCCCAGGTGATGAATCAAAAGATTCTTAAAGGAACAGGCTGAAAAGTGCGGATCCTCTTTCAGTCTAAGACTGAAACAGGATCCGCACTTTTTGCCTGCAAAACAGATGCCTACTTCTCCTCTCTAGGGATAACAAAAACAACACATCGGATTGACAGATTGCCTGCCCCCACCCCCCACCACCCCACACAAAAACGTCCCCTCGAGCGAATCATCCTTTTGCTATCTAACGAATGGTCCTCTGCCTTTTAAAATAATGGAGATAGGATGGTGGAATTATACCTAAAACACTGGCTTATAGTCAGACTCCCATACCAAATTTTGGCAAAAGCAAGTGACCTAGGCCTTAGCATAGGTATGTCCGTAGCAGCCATCTTGGGTTTAAGGAGGCACAGATGAACCTTATCACAATTAGGGTGAAAGGTGTTACAAAAGCTGTCAAATAATTCTCATGGTAGTGGTTATTTCAAAAGCTCCGTGGTATAATTCTTTCAACTAGCCAGTTAACTGGGCCCACGCATAGTGGGGTGTAGAGGACCATGGTGGATTCCCAGATGATGAAGCAAAGGATTCTTAAAGGAACGGGATGAAAAGTGAAGATTCTGATTCAGTCTCTGAAACAGGATCCGCACTTTTCACCTGCCACACACTTGCCCACTTCTCCTCACAGGGGAAAATAAAAACAAAGTAGCGAAATGACAGAGGGCCTGTGCCCCCCACCCACACTGACCCCACAAAAAAAAAGTCCCCTCCAGCTACTTTTTATTATGGTAACTTACAAAATGTTCCCTGCATTTTAAAATAATGGAGAAAGTATGGTGGAATGATACTTAAAAGAATGGCCCCCTTCCAGGCTCCAGCAACAAGTGTCGTGAAATCCAAGTGAGCTAGGCCTCAGCATAGTTTTCTCCGTGGCAGCCATCTTGTATTTACGGAGGCACAGATGAACCTTATCACAATAATGGTGACATGTGCTGCAAAAACTGGCAAATAAATCTACACGTAGTGTTTATTTCAAAAGCTCTGTGGTTTGAATCTTTGTAGTGGCCAGTTACCTGGGCCCATGCATAGAGGGGTCTAGGAAACCATGGTGAATTTCCAGCTGAAGAATTAAAGGATTTTTTAAGGAACAGGCTGAAAAGTGCAGATTCTGCTTCAGTCTAAGACTGAAACAGAATCCGCAGTTTTCACCTGCCACACACATATCCACTTCCCCTGTCTGGGCATAATAAATACAAACTGCCCGACTGACAGAGGGCCTGTCGCCCAACTGACCCCGAACCCACACAAAAACATCCCCTACAGTGACACATCCTTATGCTACCTGCCAAAAGTTGCTCTGCCTTTTAATATAAGGGAGAAAGGATGGTGCAATCATAATTAAAAGACTGGATTCTTGTGAGACTCCCGTACCAAGTATTGGCAACACCAAGTTAGACAGCCCTCAGTATAGGTTTGTCCATGGCAGCCATCTAGGGTTTAAGGAAGCACAGATGAACCTTATCAAAATTATGGTAAAAGTGCTGAAATTGCTGGCAAATAATTTCCATGGTAGTGGTTACTTCAAAAGCTCTGTGGCATACTTCTTTGAACTAGCCAGTTAACTGGGCCCATGCATAGTGGGGTGCAGAGAACCATGGTGGATTCCCAGCTGATGAAGCAAAGGATTCTTAAAGGAACGGGATGAAAAGTGCACATCCTGTTTCAGTCTCTGAAACAGGATGTGCACTTTTCACCTGCCACACACATGCCCACATCTCCTCTCTGGGGATAATAAAAACAAAACACAGAACTGACAGAGGGTTTGCCCACCAGCCACCCAGACCCCACATTAAAACTTCCCCTCCAGAGACTCCATGTTATTCTTACTGACGAAAGGTGCTCTGGCTTTTAAAATAGTGGAGAAAAGATGGTGGAATGATACTTAAAAGAATGTATTCTTGCCAGTCTCCAGTACCAAGTATCAGACACACCAAGTGAGCTAGGCCTCAGCATAGTTTTGTCCATGGCAGCCATCTTGAGATTAAGGAGGAAGAGACGAACCTTATGACAATTATGGTGAAAGGTGCTGCAAAAACTGGCAAATAATTGTCAACGTAGTGGTTATTTCAAAGGGTCTGTGGAATACTTCTTGTAACCAGGCAGTTTTCTGGGCCCACGCATAGAGTGGCCTAGAGAACCATGGTGGATTCCCAGCTGATGAAGCAAAGGATTCTTAATGGAACGGGTGAAAAGTGCGGATCCTGTTTCTGTCTAAGACTGAAACACGATCCGCAATTAACACCTGCGACACACATGCCCACTTCTCCTCTCTGGGGATAATAAAAACAAACCAGCCATCTGACAGAGGGCTTGCCCCCCGCTCCACGCACACCGACCCAACAAAAGAAAGTCCACTCCAGCTACTAATCATTAGGCTAACTTGCAAAATTTCCCTGCATTTTTAAATTATGGAGAAAGAATGTTGGAATGATACTTAGAAGTATGGCTTCTTGTCAGTCTCCACTAACAAAAGTAGGCAACACCAAGTCAGCTACGCCTCAGCATAGTTATGTCCGCGGCAGGAATCTTCTGTTTAATGAGGCACGTGCAAACATTATCACAATAATGGTGAAAAGTGCTGAAAACCTGGCAAATAATTCTCAACGTATTGGTGAACTAAAAAGCTCTGCGGCATACTCATTGGAACAAGCCAGTTACCTATGCCCATAGAGAGAGGGGTCTAGAGAACCATGGTGGATTCCCAGGTGATGAATGAAAGGATTCTTAAGTGAACAGGCTGAGAAGAGCGGATCCTGTTTCAGTCTAAGACTGAAACAGGATCCGCACTTTTGCCTGCAAAACACATGCCCACTTCTCCTCTATAGGGATGACAAAAACAACCCATCGGATTGATAGATGGCCTTCCCCCGCCCTCCACCACCCCAGACAAAATCGTCCCCTCCAGGACTAATCCTTATGATATCTGGCGAAAGGTCCTCTGCCTTTTAAAATAATGGAGATAGGGTGGTGGAATTACACCTAAAAGACTGGCTTATTGCCAGACTCCCATACGAAGTATTGGCAACAGCAAGTGACCTAGGCCTAAGCATAGGTTTGTCCTATGCTTCTCCTATGCGTGGCAGCCATCATGGGTTTAAGGAGGCACAGTTCAACCTTATAACAATTATGGTGAAATGTGCTGCAAAAGCTGTCAAATAATTCTCATGGTAGTGATTATTTGAAATGCTCTGCGGCATAATACTTTGAACTAGCCAGTTAACTGGGTCCCGAATAGAGCGGTCTAGAGACACATGGTGGATTCTCAGCTAATGAAGCAAAGGATTCTTAATGGAACGGGATGAAAAGTGCCGGTCCTTTGTCATCTGAAATATTATCCGCACTTTTCACCTGCCACACACATGCCCACTTCTCCTCTCTGGGGAAAATAAAAACAAACCAGCCAACTGACAGAGGGCCTGCCCCCCCTACCCACACGGACCCCCCCAAAAAAACTCCCCCTCCAGCTACTAATTATTATGCTAACTTGCAAAATTTCCCTGCATTTTTAAACAATGCAGAAAGGATCGTGGAATGATACTTAGAAGAATGGCTTCTTGTGAGTCTCCAGTAACAAAAATAGGCAACACCAAGTCAGCTACGCCTCAGCATAGTTATGTCCGTGGCAGCCATCTTGGGTTTAAGGAGGCTCATACAAACGTTATCGCAATTATGGTGAAACGTCCTGAAATCCTGGCAAATAAATCTCAACATAATGGTTAATTTAAAAGCTCTGTGGCATACTTCTTGGAACAAGCCAGTTACCTGTGCCCACGCATAGAGGGGTCTAGAGAACCATGGTGGATTCGCAGGTGATCAATCAAATGATTCTTAAAGAACAGGCTGAAAAGTGTAGATCCTGTTTCAGTCTAAGACTGAAACAGGATCCGCACTTTTTGCCTACAACACACATGCCCACTTATCCTCTATGGGGATAACAAAAAAAACCCATTGGATTGACAGATGACCTGCCCGCTCCCCCCACCCCCCAAATAAAACGTCCCCTCCAGCGACTCATCCTTATGCTATCTGGCGAAAGGTCCTCTGCCTTTTAAAATAATGCATATAGGATGGGGAATTATACCTAAAAGATAGGCTTATTGCCAGACTCCCATACCAAGTATTGGCAACAGCAAGTGACCTAGGCCTGAGCACACATTGGTCCGTGCCAGCCATCTAGGGTTTAAGGAGACACAGATGAACCTTGTCACGATTATGGTGAAAGGTGCTACAAAAGCTGTCAAATAATTCTCATGGTAGTGGTTATTTCAAAAGCTCTGCAGCATAATTCTTTGAACTAGCCAGTTAACTAGGCCGACGCATAGAGCGGTCTAGAGACCCATGGTGGATTCCCAGCTGTTGAAGCAAAGGATTCTTAAAGGAGCAGGGTGAAAAGTGCAGGTCCTGTTTCAGTCTAAGACAGAAACGGGATCCGCACATTTCACCTGCCACACAAATGCCCACTTCTCCTCACAGGGGGAAATAAAAACAAAGTAGCGAACTTACAGAGGGCCTGTGGCCCCCACCCACACCGACCCCACAAAAAAAATAGTACCCTCCAGCTACTTATTATGATGCTAACTTGCAAAATGTTCCCTGCATTTTAAAATAATGGAGAAAGTATGGTGGAATGATACTTAAAAGAATGGCCT
The DNA here is from genome assembly GCF_041146395.1 of Eulemur rufifrons. Taxonomy (NCBI): domain Eukaryota; kingdom Metazoa; phylum Chordata; class Mammalia; order Primates; family Lemuridae; genus Eulemur; species Eulemur rufifrons. The sequence goes on along the minus strand of NW_027182826.1, from coordinate 1,762,558 downwards.
CCTTCCAGGCTTCAGTAACAAGTGTCGTGAAATCCAAGTGAGCTAGGCCTCAGCATAGTTTTCTCCGTGGCAGACATCTTGTGTTTACGGAGGCACAGACGAACCTTATCACAATTATGGTGATATGTGCTGCAAAACCTGGCAAATAATTCTACACGTAGTGTTTATTTCAAAAGCTCTGTGGTTTGAATCTTTGTAGTGGCCAGTTACCTGGGCCCATGCATAGAGGGGTCTAGGAAACCATGGTGGATTTCCAGCTGATGAAGCAAAGGATTTTTAAAGGAACAGGCTCAAAAGTGCGGATCCTGTTTCAGTCTAATACTCATCCTTATGCTAACTGCCGAAAGTTGCTCTGCCTTTTAATATAAGGGAGAAAGGATGGTCCAATGATAATTAAAAGACTGGATTCTTGTCAGACTTCCGTACCAAGTATTGGCAACAGCAAGCCAGACAGCCCTCAGTATAGGTTTGTCCACGGCAGCCATCTAGGGTTTAAGGAAGCACAGATGAAGCTTATCAAAATTATGGTAAAAGTGCTGGAAAAGATGGCAAATAATTTTCATGGTAGTGGTTATTTCAAAAGCTCTGTGGCATACTTCTTTGAACTAGCCAGTTAACTGGGCCCAGACATAGTGGGGTGTAGAGAACCATGGTGGATTCCCAGCTGAAGAAGCAAAGGATTCTTAGTGGAACGGGGTGAAAAAAGCGGATCCTGTTTCTGTCTAAGACTGAAACAGGATCCGCACTTTTCACCTGCCACACTCATGCCCACTTCTTGTGAGTCTCCACTAAAAAAAAATAGGCAACACCAAGTCAGCTACGCCTCAGCATAGTTATGTCCGTGGCAGCCATCTTGGGTTTCAGGAGGCACATACAAACGTGAAACGTGCTGAAAAACTGGCAAAGAATTCTCAACGTACTGGTTAATTCAAAAGCTCGGCGGCATACTTCTTGGAACAAGCCAGTTACCTCTGCCCACGCAGAGAGGGGTCTAGAGAACCATGGTGAATTCCCAGGTGATGAATCAAAAGATTCTTAAAGGAACAGGCTGAAAAGTGCGGATCCTCTTTCAGTCTAAGACTGAAACAGGATCTGCACTTTTTGCCTGCAAAACAGATGCCTACTTCTCCTCTCTAGGAATAACAAAAACAACACATCGGATTGACAGATTGCCTGCCCCTGCCCCCCACCACCTCACACAAAAAAGTCCCCTCGAGCGAATCATCCTTTTGCTAACTGCCGGAAGTTGCTCTGCCTTTTAATATAAGGGAGAAAGGATGGTGCAATGATAATTAAAAGACTCAATTCTTGTGAGATTCCCATACCAAGTATTGGTAACACCAAGCAAATAGCCCTCCGTATATGTTTGTCCGTCGCAGCCATGTAGGGTTTAAGGAAGCACAGATGAACCTTATCAAAATTATGGTAAAATTGCTGGAAAAGCTGGCAAACAATTTCCATGGTAGTGGTTATTTCAAAAGCTCTGCGGCATACTTCTTTGAACTACCCAGTTAACTGAGCCCACGCATAGTGGGGTGTAGAGAACCATGGTGGATTCCAAGCTGATGAAGCAAATCATTCTTAAAGGAACGGGATCAACCTGCGGATCCTGTTTCATTCTCTGAAACAGGATGCGCACTTTTCCCCTGCCACACACATCCCCACTTCTCCTCTCTGGGGATAATAAAAAGAAACCACAGAACTGACAGAGGGCTTGCCGCACCAGCCACCTAGACCCCACATAAAAACCTCCCCTCCAGCCACTCCATGTTATGCTAACTGCAGAAACGTGCTTTGGCTTTTAAAATAGTGGAGAAAGTATGGTCAATTTATACCTAAAAGAATGTAATCCTGCCAGTCTCCAGTACCAAGTATCGGCCACACCAAGTGAGTTAGGCCTCAGCATAGTTTTGTCCATGGCAGGCAGCTCGAGATTAAGCAGGAAGAGACGAACCTTATGACAATATGGTGAAAGGTGCTGCAAAAACTGGCAAATAATTCTCAAAGTAGTGGTTATTTCAAAAGTTCTGCGGAATACTTCTTGGAACCAGGAAGTTTTCTTCACCCACGAATAGAGGGGTGTAGAGACCCATGGTGGATTCCCAGCCGATGAAGCAAAGGATTCTTAATGGAACGGGGTGAAAAGTGCGGATCCTGTTTCTGTCTAAGACTGAAACAATATCCGCAACTTTTCACCTGCCACTCATGCCCACTTCTCCTCTCTGGGGTTAATAAAAACAAACCACCGAACTGACAGACAGAGTGCCCCCCACCCACACCGACCCACAGAAAAAAACCTCCACTCCAGCTACTAATTAGTATGCTAACTTGTAATATTTCCCTGCATTTTTAAATAATGGAGAAAGGATGGTGGAATGATACTTAGAAGAATGGCTTCTTGTCAGTCTCCACTAACAAAAATAGGCAACACCAAGTCAGCTACGTCTCCGCATAGTTATGTCCGTGGCAGCCATCTTGGGTTTAAGGAGGCACATACAAACCTTATCACAATTATGGTGAAACGTGCTGAAAACCTGGCAAATAATTCTAAACTCTCTGGTTAATTCAAAAGCTCTTCATCATACTTCTTATAGCAAGTCAGTTACCTGTGCCCACCCATAGAGTGGTCTACAGAACCATGGTGGATTCCCAGGTGATGAATCAAAGGATTCTTAAAGGAACAGGCTGAAAAGTGCGGATCCTGTTTCAGTCTAAGACTGAAACAGGATCCGCACTTTTTGCCTGCAACACACATGCCCACTTCTCCTCTCTAGGGATAACAAAAACAACCCATTGTATTGACAATGGCCTGCCCATGCCCCCCCACCCCACAAAAAAAGGTCCGCTCAGGGACTCATCCTTATGCTATCTGGTGAAACGTCCTCTGCCTTATAAAATAATGGAGATAGGATGGTGGAATTATACCTAAAAGACTGGCTTATTGCCAGACTCCCATACCAAATATTGGCAACTGCAACTGATCTAGGCCTCATCATAGGTTTGTTCGTGGCAGCCATCTTCGGTTTAAGGAGGCACAAATCAAACTTATCACAACTATGGTGAAAGGTCCTGCAAAAGCAGTCAAAAATTCTCATGGTAGTGCTTATTTCAAAAGCTCTGCGGCATAATTCTTTGAACTAGCCAGTTAACTGGGGCCACGCATAGAGCGGTCTAGAGACCCATGGTGGATTCCCAGCTGATGAAGCAAAGAATTCTTAAATTAACAGGGTGAAAAGTGCGGGTCCTGTTTCAGTCTAAGACAGAAACGGGATCCGCACTTTTCATCTGCCACACACATGCCCATTTCTCCTCTCTGGGGAAAATAAAAACTAACCAGTGAACTGACAGAGGGTCTGCGCCCCCCAACCACACAGACCCCACAAAAAAAAAGTTCCCTCCAGCTATTAATTATTATGCTAACTTCCAAAAGTTTCCCTGCATTATAAAATAATGGAGAAAGGATGGTGGAATGATACTTAAAAGAATGGCCTCCTTCCAGGTTCCACTAACAAGTGTCGTGAAATCCAAGTTAGCTAGACCTCAGCATAGTTTTCTCCGTGGCAGCCATCTTGTGTTGAAGGAGGCACAGACGAACCTTATCACAATTATGGTTATATGTGCTGCAAAAACTAGCAAAAAATTCTACACAGAGTTTGTTTCAAAGGTCTGTGGCATAGATGGTACTGGCCAGTTACCTGTGCCAATGCATAGAGGGGTCTAGGGAACCATGGTGGATTCCCAGCTGATGAATCAAAGGATTTTTAAAGGAACAGGCTCAAAAGGGCAGATCCTATTTCAGTCTAAGACTGAAACAGGATCCACACTTTTCACCTGCCACACATATATCCACTTCCCCTGTCTGGGCCTAATAAATACAAACTGCCAGATGACAGAGGGCCTGTCCCCCAACCCACACCGACCCCACACAAAAACGTCCCCTCCAGTGACTCAGCCTTATGCTAACTGCCGAAAGTTGCTCTGCCTTTTCATATAAGGGAGAAAGGATGCTGCAATGATAATTAACAGACAGGATTGTTGTAAGACTCCCGTACCAAGTATTTGCAACACCACGCCAGATAGGCCTCAGTATAGGTTTGTCCGTGGTAGCATCTGGGTTTTAAGGAAGCACAGATGAACCTTATAAAAATTATGGTAATAGGGCTGTAAAAGTTGGCAAATAATTTCCATGGTAGTGGATATTTCAAAGGGTCTGCAGCATAATTCTCTGAACTAGCCAGTTAACTGGGCCCACGCATTGTGGGGTGTAGAGAACCATGGTGGATTCCCAGCTGATGAATCAAAGGATTCTTAAAGGAACGGTGTGAAAAGTGCGGGTCCTGTTTCAGTCTAAGACAGAAATGGGATCTGCACTTTTCACCTGCCACAGACATGTCCACTTTTCCTCCCTCGGGAAAATAAAATCAGACAATCGAACTGACAGACGGCCTGCGCCCCCCACCCACACCGACCCCACAAAAAAAAAGTCCCCTTCAGCTACTAATTATTATACTAACTTGCAAAAGTTTCCCTGCATTTTAAAATAATGGAATAAGGAAGGTGGAATGATACTTAAGAGAAAGGCCTCCTTCCAGGCTCCAGTAACAAGTGTCGTGAAATGCAAGTCAGCTAGGCCTCAGCATAGTTTTCTCCATGGCAGCCATCTTGTGTTTAAGGAGGTACAGATGAACCTTATCACAATTATGGTGATATGTGCTGCAAAAACTGGATAATAATTCTACACGTAGTGTTTATTTCAAAAGCTCTGCGGCATACATCTTGGTACTGGCCACTTACCTGGCCCCATGCATGGAGGGGTCTAGGGAACCATGGTTGATTCCCAGCTGATGAATCAAAGGATTTTAAAGGAACAGGCTGAAAAGAGCGGGACCTGTTTCAGTCTAAGAGAGAAACGAGATCCGCACTTTCACCTGCCACACACATGCCCACTTCTCCTCTCTGGGGAAAATATAAACAAACCAGTGAAGTGACAGAGGGCCTGCGCCCCCTCCCACACCGAGCACACAAAAAAATAAAAGTCCCCTCCAGCTGGTAATTTCTAGGCTAACTTGCAAAAGCTTCCTTGTATTTTAAAATAATGGAGAAAGGATGGTGGAATGACACTTAAAAGAATGGCCTACTTCCAGGCTCCAGTAACAAGTGTCGTGAAATGCAAGTCAGCTAGGCCTCAGCATAGTTTTCTCCATGGCAGCCATCTTGTGTTTAAGGAGGTACAGATGAACCTTATCACAATTATGGTGATATGTGCTGCAAAAACTGGATAATAATTCTACACGTAGTGTTTATTTCAAAAGCTCTGCGGCATACATCTTGGTACTGGCCACTTACCTGGCCCCATGCATGGAGGGGTCTAGGGAACCATGGTGGATTCCCAGGTGATGAATCAAAGGATTTTTAAAGGAACAGGCTGAAAAGTGCGGATCCTGTTTGAATCTAAGCCTGAAACAGGATCCACACTTTTCACCTGCCACAAACATATCCTCTTCCCATTTCTGGGCATAATAAATACAAACCGCTGGACTGACAGACGGCTTGTCCCCCAACCCACCCCGACCCCACACATAAACGTACCCTCCAATGACTCATCCTTATGCTAACTTCCGAAAGTTGCTCTCCCTTTTATTATAAGGGAGAAAGGATGTAGCAATGATACTTAATAGACTCGATTTTTGTCAGACTCCCGTACCAAGTATTTGCAAGACAAAGCCAGATAGCCCTCAGTATAGGTTTGTCCGTGGCACCCATCTAGGGTTTAAGGAAGCACAGATGAACCTTATCAAAATTATGGTAAAAGTGCTGGAAAAGCTGGCAAATAATTGCCATCGTAGTCGTCATTTGAAAAGCTCTGCGGCATACATCTTGGAGTTAGTGAGTTAACTGTGCCCACGCATAGTGGGATGTAGAGAACCATGGTGAATTCCCAGCTGATGAAGCAAAGGATTCTAAAAGGAACGGGATGAAAAATGTTGATCTTGTTTCAGTCTAAGACTGAAACAGGGTCCGGACTTTTCACCTGTCACACATATATCCTATTCCCCTGTTTGGGCATAATAAATACAAGCCGCTGGACTGACAGAGGGCCTGTCACCCAACCCATCCCGACCCCACACAAAAACGTCCCCTCCAGTGACTCATCCTTATGCTCACTCCCGAAAGTTGCTCTGCCTTTTAATATAAGGGAGAAAGGATTGTGCAATGATAATTTAAAGACTGGATTCTCGTCAGACTCCCGTACCAAGTATTGGCAACACCAAGCGACGTAGCCCTGAGTAAAGGTTTATCCGTGGCAGCCATCTAGGTTTGAAGGAAGCACAGATGAACCTTATCAAAATTATGGTAAAAGTGCTGCAATAGGTGGGAAATAATTTCCATGGTAGTGGTTATTTCAAAAGCTCTGTGGCATACTTCTTTGAACTAGCCAGTTAACTGGGCCCACGCACAGTGCGGTGTAGAGAATCATGGTGGATTCCCAGCTGATGAAGCAAAGGATTCTTAAAGGAACGGGATGAAAAGTGCCGATCCTGATTCATTCTCTGAAACAGGATCCGCACTTTTCACCTGCCACACACATGTCCACTTCTCCTCTCTGGGGATAATAAAAACAAACCACAGAACTGAGAAAGGTCTTGCCCCACTAGCCCCCCAGAACCCACATAAAAACTTCCCCTTCGGCGACTCCTTGTTATTCTGAATCCCGAAAGGTGCTCTGGCTTTTAAAATAGTGGAGAAAGGATGGTGGAATGATACTTAAAAGAATGTATTCTTGACAGTCTGCAGTACCAAGTATCGGCCACACCAAGTGAGTTAGGCCTCAGCATAGTTTTGTCCATGGCAGGCATCTCGAGATTAAGGAGGAAGAGATGAACCTTATGACAATTATGGTGAAAGGTGCTGCAAAAACTGGGAAATAATTCTCAACATAGTGGTTATTTCAAAAGCTCTGTGGAATATATCTTGGAACCAGGCAGTTTTCTGGGCTCACGCAGGGAGGGGTCTAGAAAACCATGGTGGATTCCCAGCTGATGAAGCAAAGGATTCTTAATGGAACAGGGCGAAAATTGCGGATCCTGATTCTGTCTAAGACTAAAACAGGATCCGCACTTTTCCCCTGCCACACACATGCCCACTTCTCCTCTTTGGGGATAATAAACACAAACCTGCGAACTGACAGAGGGCCTGCCCCCCCACACCGACTCCACCAAAAAAAAAACAACTCCCATCCAGCTACTAATTATTATGCTAACCTGCATAATTTCCCTGCCCTTTTAAATAATGGAGAAAGGATGGTGGAATGATACTTAGAAGAATGGCTTCTTGTCAGTCTCTACTAACAAAAATAGGTAACACCAAGGCAGATACACCTCAGCATAGTTATGTCTGTGGTAGCCATCTTGGATTTAAAGAGGCACATACAAACGTTATCACAATTATGGTGCAACGTGGTGAAAACCTGGCAAATGATTCTCAACGTACTGGGTAATTCAAAAGCTCTGCGGCATAGTTCTTGGAACAAGCCAGTTACGTGTGCCCTCGCACAGAGGGGTCTAGAGAAACATGGTGGATTCCCAGGTGATGAATCAAAGGATTCTTATAGGAACAGGCTGAAAAGTGCAGATCCTGTTTCAGTCTAAGACTGAAACAGGATCCGCACTTTTTGCCTACAACACACATGCCCACTTCTCCCCTCTAGGGATAACAGCACAGCCCATCGGATTGAGAGGTGGCCTGCCCCTGCCTCCCACCACCCCACACAAAATCGTCCCCTCCCACGACTCATCCTTATGCTATCTGGTGAAAAGTCCTCGGCCTTTTAAATAATGGAGATAGTATGGTGGATTTATACCTAAAAGACTGGCTTACTGCCAGACTCCCTTACCAAGTATTGGCACCAGCAAGTGACCTAGGCCTCAGCACAAGTTTCTCTGTGGCAGTAATCTTGGTTTTAAGGAGGCACAGATGAATCTTATCACAATTATGATGAAAGCTGCTGCAAAAGCTGTCACATAATTCTCATGGTAGTGGTTATTTTAAAAGCTCTGCAGCATAATTCTTTGAACTAGCCAGTTAACTGGGCCCACGCATAGAGTGGTCTAGAGACCCATGGTAGATTCCGAGCTGATGAAGCAAAGGATTCTTAAAAGAACGGAGGAAAAAGTGCGGGTCCTGTTTCAGTCTAAGACAGAAAGGCGATCCGCATTTTTCATCTGCCACACACATATCCACTTCCCTGTCTGGGCATAATAAATACAAACCACCCAACTGACAGAGGAACTGTCAACCAACCCACCCCGACCCCACACAAAAGCATCCCATCCATTGACTCATCCTTATGCTAACTGCCGAAAGTTGCTCTGCCTTTTAATAAAAGGGAGAAAGGATGGTGCAATGATAATTAAAAGACTGGATTCTTGTCAGATTCCCGGACCAAGTCTTGGCAACACCAAGTGAGATAGCCCTCAGTATAGGTTTGTCCGTGGCAGCCATCTAGGGTTTAAGGAAGCACAGATGAACCTTATCAAAATTAGGGTAAAAGTGCTGGAAAAGCTGGCAAATAATTCCCATGGTACTGGTTATTTCAAAAGTTCTGTGGCATACTTCTTTTAGCTAGCCAGTTAACTGGGCACATGTATAGTGGGTTGTAGAGAACCATAGTGTATTCCCAGCTGTTGAAGTAAAGGATACTTAATGGAACGGGGTGAAATTTGCGGAATCTGTTTCTGTCTAAGACTGAAACAGGATCCGCACTTTTCCCCTGACACACATATGCCCACTTCTACTCTCTGGGGATAATAAAAACAAACATGCGAACTGACAGATGGCTTGACCCCCCCACCCACACCGACCCCACCAAAAAAAAGTCCCCTCCAGCTACTAATTATTATGCTTACTTGCAAAATTTCCCTGCATTTTTAAACAATGGAGAAAGGATGGTGGAATGATACTTAGAAGAATGGCTTCTTGTCAGTCTCCACTAACAAAAATAGGCAACACGAAGTCAGCTACGCCACAGCATAGTTATGTCCATCGCAGCCATCTTGGGTTTAAGGAGGCACATACAAACGTTATCACAATTATGGTGAAACGTGCTGAAAAACTGGCAAAGAATTCTCAACATACTGGTTAACTCAAAAGCTCTGTGGCATGGTTCTTGGAACAAGCCAGTTACCTGTGCCCACGCATAGAGGGGTCTAGAGAACCATAGTGGATTCCAAGGTGATGAATCAAAGGATTCTTAAAGGAACAGGCTGAAAAGTGCGGATAGTTTTTCAGTCTACAACTGAAACAGGATCCGCACTTTTTGCCTGCAACACACATGCCCATTTCTCCTCTCTGGGGATAATAAAAAGAAACCACAGAACTGACAGAGGGCTTGCCACACCAGCCACCCACACCCCACATAAAAACTTCCCCTCCAGCGACTCCTTGTTATTCTAACTGCAGAAACGGTCTGTGGCTTTTAAAATAGTGGAGAAAGGATGGTGGAATGATACTTATAAGAATGTAATCGTGCCAGTCTCCAGTACCAGGTATCGGCCACACCAAGTGAGCTAGGCCTCAGCATAGTTTTGTCCATGGCAGGCATCTTGAGATTAAGGACGAAGAGACGAACCTTATGACAATTATGGTGAAAGGGGCAGCAAAAACTGGAAAATAATTCTCAACATAGTGGTTATTTCAAAAGCTCTCTGGAATACTTCATGGAACCAGGCAGTTTTCTGGGCCCAAGCATAGAGTGGCCTAGAGAACCATGGTGTATTCCCACCTGTTGAAGTAAAGCATTTTTAATGGAACGGGGTGAAATGTGCGGATCCTGTTTCTGTCTAAGACTGAAACACGATCCGATCATTTCACGTGCCACACACATGCCCACTTCTCCGCTCTGGGGTTAAAAAAAACAAACCAGCAAACTGACAGAGGGCCTGAGCCCCCCATCCACAACGACCCAACCAAAAAAAATGTCCCCTCCAGCTACTAATTATTATGCTAACTTGCAAAATTTCCCTGCATTTTTAAACAATGGAGAAAGGATGGTGGAATGATACTTAGAAGAATGCCTTCTTGCCAGTCTCCAGTAACAAAAATAGGCAACACCAAGTCAACTACGCCTCAGCATAGTTATGTCCGTGGCAGCCATCTCGGGTTTAAGGCGGCACATACACACCTTATCCAAATATGGTGAAACGTGCTGAAAAACTCGCAAAGAATTCTCAACCTAGTTGTTATTTCAAAACTCTGTGTAATACTTCTTGGAACCAGGCAGTTTTCTGGGCCCACAGATAGGGGGGTCTAGAGAACCATGGTGGATTCCCAGGTGATGAATCAAAGGATTCTTAAAGAAACAGGCTGAAAAGTTCAGATCCTGTTTCAATCTAAAACTGAAACAGGATCCGCACTTTTTGCCTGCAACACACATACCCACTTCTCCTCTCTAGGGATAACAAAAACAACCCATCGGATTGACAGATGGCCTGCCCCCGCCACCCATCACCGAACACAAAAAGTCCCCTCCAGCGACTCATCCTTATGCTATCTCGAGAAAGGTCCTCTGCCTTTTAAAGTAATGGAGATAGGATGGTGGAATTATACCTAAAAGACTGGCCTTTTGCCAGACTCCCATACCAATTATTGGCAAGAGGAAGTGACCTAGGCCTCAGCATAGGTTTGTCCGTGGTAGCCATCTAGGGTTTAAGGAAGCACAGATTAACCTTATCAAAATTATGGTAAAAGTGCTAGAAAATCTGGCAAATATTTTCCATAGTAGTGGTTATTTCAAAAGCCTGTGGCATACTTCTTTGAACTATCCAGTTAACTGGGCCCACGTATAGTGGGGTGTAGAGAACCATGGTGGATTCCCAGCTGATGAAGCGAAGGATTCTTAAAGGAACGGGATGAAAATTGCGAATCCTGTTTCAGTCTCTGAAACAGGATCTGCACTTTTCCCCTGCCACACACATGCCCAGTTCTCCTCTCTGGTGATAATAAAAACAAAGCAGGGAACTGAAAGAGGGCCTGACCCCCCCACCCACAATGACCCCACCAAAAAAAACGTCCTCTCCAGCTTCTAATTATTATGCTAACTTGGAAAATTTCCCTGCATTTTTAAGCAATGGAGAAAGGATGGTGTGATGATACTTAGAAGAATGGCGTCTGGTCAGTCTCCACTAACAAAAATAGGCAACACCAAGTCAACTACGCCTCAGCATAGTTATGTCCATGGCAGCCCTCTTGGGTTTAAGGAAGCACATACAAACGTTATCACAATTATGGTGAAACGTGCTGAAAAACTGGCAAAGAATTCCAACGTACTGGTTAATTCAAAAGCTCTGCGGCATACTACTTGGAACAAGCCAGTTACCTGTGCCCACGCAGAGAGGGGTCTAGAGAACCATGGTGGATTCCCAGCTGATGAAGCAAAGGATTCCTAAAGGAACTGGGTGAAATGTGAGGATCCTGTTTCTGTCTAAGACTGAAACAGGATCCGCACATTTCACCTGCCACACACATGCCCGCTTCTCCTCTCTCGTGCTAATAAAAACAAACCAGCGAACTGACAGAGGGCCTGCCCCACGCACCCACACCGACCCCACAAAAAGAATGTACCATCCAGCTACTAATTATTATGCTAACTTGCAAAATTCCCCTGCATTTTTAAATAATGTAGAAAGGATTGTGGAATGATACTTAGAAGAATGGCTTCTTGTCAGTCTCCCCTAACAAAAATAGGCAACACCAAGTCAGCTACGCCTCAGAATAGTTATTTCCGTTGCAGCCATCTTTGGTTTAAGGAGGCACGTACAAACGTTATCACACTTATGGTGAATCGTGCTGAAAATCTGGCAAATAATTCTCAACGTACTGGTTAATTCAAAATCTCTGCGGCATACTTCTTGGAACAAGCCAGTTACCTGTGCCCACGCATAGAGGGGTCAAGAGAACCATGGTGGATTCCCGGGTGATGAATCAAAGGATTCTTAAAGGAACAGGCTGAAAAGTGCGAATCCTGTTTCAGTCTAAGACTGATACAGGATCCGCACTTTTTGCCTGAAACTTACATGCCCACTTCTCCTCTCTAGTGGTAACAAAAACAACCCATCGGATTGACAGATAGCCTGCCCCCGCCCCTCACCACCACACACAAAAACGTTCCCTCCAGTGACGCATCCTTACGCCTTCTGGCGAAAGGTCCTCTGTCTTTTAAAATAATGTAGATAGGATGGTGGAATTCTACCTAAATCACTGGCTTATTTCCAGATTCCCATACCAACTATTGGCAACAGCAAGGGACCTAGGCCTCAGCACACGTTTGTCCGTGGCAGCCATCTTGGGTTTAAGTAGGCACAGATGATCCTTATCACAATTATGGTGAAAGGTGCTGCAAAAGCTCTCAAATAATTCTCATGGCAGTGGTTATTTCAAAAGGTCTGCGGCATAATTCTTTGAACCAGCCAGTTAATTGGGCCCACGCATAGTGGGGTGTAGAGAACCATGGTGGATTCCCAGCTGATGAAGCAAAGGATTCTTAAAGGAACGGGGTGTAAAGTGCAGGTCCTGTTTCAGTCTAAGACAGAAACAGGATCCGCACTTTTCACCTGCCACACACGTGCCCACTTCTCCTCCCTAAGGAAAATAGACACAAGCTAGCTAACTGACAGAGGGCCTGGGCCCCACACACACAGTGACACCACAAATAAAATGTACCCTCCAGCTACTAATTATTATGCTAACTTGCAAAGGGTTCCCTGCATTTTAAAATAATTGAGTAAGAATGGTGTAATGATACTTAAAAGAATGGCCTCCTTCCAGGCTCCAGTAACAAGTGTCCTGAAATCCAAGTGAGCTAGGCCTCAGCATAGTTTTCTCTGTGGCAGCCATCTTGTGCTTAAGGAGGCACAGACGAACCTTATCACAATTATGGTGATATGTGCTGCAAAATCTGACAAATAATTCTACACCTAGTGTTTATTTCAAAAGCTCTTTTGCATACATGGTACTGGCCAGTTACATGGGCCCATGCATAGAGGGGTCTAGGGAACCATGGTGGATTCCCAGGTGATGAATCAAAGGATTCTTAAAGGAATAGGCTGAAATGTGCGGATCCTGTTTCAGTCTAAGACTGAAACAGGATCCGCACTTTTCACTTGCCACACACATATCCTCTTGCCCTGTCTGGGCATAATAAATACAAACCACTGGACTGACAGAGGGCATGTCCCTGAACCCAACACGACCCCACACATAAACGTGCCCTCCAGTGACTCATCCTTATGCTAACTGCCGAAAGTTGCACTGCCTTTAAATATAAGGGAGAAAGGACGGTCCAATGATAACTAAAAGACTGGATTCTTGTCAGAATTCCGTACCAAGTATTGGCAACACCAAGTGAGATAACCCTCAGTATAGGTTTGTCCGTAGCAGCCATCCTGGGTTTAAGGAAGAACAGATGAACCTTATCAAAATTATGGTAAATGTGCTGTAAAAGCTGGCAAATAATTTCCATGGTAGTGGTTATTTCAAAAGCTCTGTGGCATACTTCTTTGAACTAGCCAGTTAACTGGGCCCACACATAGAAAACCATGGTGGATTCCCAGGTCATGAAACAAAGGATTCTTAAAGGAACGGGATGAAAAGTGTTCATACTGTTTCAGTTTCTGAAACAGGAGCCGCACTTTTCAACTGCCACACACATGCTCACTTCTCCTCTCTGGGGATAATAAAAACAAACCACAGAACTGACAGAGGGCTTGCCCCACCAGCCACCCACACCCCACATAAAAACTTCCCGTCCAGCTACTCCTTGTTATTCTAACTGCCGAAATTGCTCTGGCTTTTAAAATAGTGGAGAAAGGATGGTGGAATGATACTTAAAAGAATGTATTCTTTCCAGTCTCCAGGACCAATTACCGGCCACACCAAGTGAGCTAGGCCTCAGCATAGTTTTGTCCACGGCAGTCATCTCGAGATTAAGGAGGAAGAGACGAACCTTATGACAATTATGGTGAAAGGTGCTCCAAAAACTGACAAATCATTCCCGACGTAGTGTTTATTTCAAAAGCTCTGTGGAATACTTCTTGGAACCAGGCAGTTTTCTGAGTCCACGCATAGAGCGGTCTAGAGAAACATGGTAGATTCCCAGTTGAAGAAGCAAAGGATTTTTAAAGGAATGAGATCAACACTGCGGATCCTGTTTGTCTAAGACTGAAACAGGACCTCCACTTTTCACCTGCCAGACACATGCCCTCTTCTCCTCTCTGGGGATAATAAAAACATACCACAGATCTGACAGAGGGCTTCCCCACCAACCCCCGGTACCCCACATAAAAACCTCCCCTCCAGCGACTCCTTGTTATTCTAACTGCCAACAGGTGCTCTGGCATTTAAAATAGTGTAGAAAGGATGTTCGGATGATACTTAAAAGAATGTATTATTGCCAGTCTCCAGTACCAAGTATCGGCCACACCAAGTGAGCTAGGCCTCAGTATAGTTTTGTCCATGGCAGCCATCTCAAGATTAAGGAGGAAGAGACAAGCCTTACGACAATTATGGTGAAAGGTGCTGCAAAAGCTTGCAAAAAATTCCCAATGTAGTGGTTATTTCAAAAGCTCTGTGGAATACTTCTTGGAACCAGGCAGTTTTCTGTGCCCACGCATAGAGGGGTCTAGAAAACCATGGTGGATTCCCAGCTGATGAAACAAAGGATTCTCAGTGGAAAGGGGTGAAAAGTGCGGATCCTGTTTCTGTCTAAGACTGAAATAGGATCCGCACTTTTCACCTGCCACACACATGCACACTTCTCTTCTCTGGGGATAATAAAAACAAACCAGCAAACTGACAAAGGGCCTGCCTGCCCCACTCCAACTCCACAAAAAAAAAGTCCTCTCAAGCTACTTATTATTATGCTAACTTGCAAAATTTCCCTGGATTTTTAAATAATGGAGGAAGGATGTTAAAGATACTTAGAAGAATGGCTTCTTGTCAGTCTCCCCTAACAAGAATAAGCAACACCAAGTCAGCTACCCTTCAGCATAGTTATGTGCATGGCAGCCATCTTGGGTTTAAGGAGGCACATACAAACGTTATCACAATTATGGTGAAATGTTCTGAAAAACTGGCAAAGAATTCTCAACGTACTGGTTAATTCAAAAGCTCTGCGGCATACTTGTTGGAAGAAGCCAGTTACCTCTGCCAACGAATAGAGGGGTCTCCAGAACCATGGTCGATTCCCAGGTTTTGAAACAAAGGATTCTTAAAGGAACAGGCTGAAAAATGCGGATCCTGTTTCAGTCCAAAACTGAAACAGGTTCCGCACTTTTTGCCTGCAACACACATGCCCACTTCTCCTCTCTAGGGATAACAAAAACAACCCATGGATTTCACAGATGGCCCGCCCCCCCTCCCCACCACCCCACACAAAACGTACCGTCCAGCGACTCATCCTTATGCTTTCTGGCGAAAAGTCCTCTGCCTTTTAAAATAATGGATATAGGATGGTGGAAGTATACGTAAAAGACTGGCTTATTTCCAGACTCCGATACGATGTATTTGCAACAGCAAGTGACCTAGGCCTCAGCACACGTATGTTCCTGGTAGCCATCTTGGGTTTAAGGAGGCACAGATGAACCTTATCACAATTATGGTGAAAGATGCTGCAAAAGCTGTCAAATAATTCTCATGGTAGTGGTTATTTCAAAAGCTCTGCGGCATAATGCTTTGAACTAGCCAGTTAACAGGGCCCATGCATAGAGCGGTGTAGAGACCCATGGTGGATTCCCAGCTGATGATGCAAAGGATTCGAAAAGGAACGGGGTGAATAATGCGGGTCCTCTTTCAATTTAAGACTGAAACGTTACCCTCACTTTTAACCTGCCACACATATTCTCACTTCTCCTCTCTGGGGATAATAAAAACAAATGAAGAAACTCACAGAGAGCCTGCGCCCCCCACCCACACCGACCCCACCCCAAAAACAGTCCCATGCAGCTACAAATTATTATGCTAACTTGCAAAATGTTCCCTGCATTTTAAAATAATGGAGAAAGGATGGTGGAATGATACTTAAAAGAATGGCCTGCTTCCAGCCTCCAGTAACAAGTGTCCTGAAATCCAAGTGACCTAGGCTTCAGCATAGTTCTCTGGCACAGCCATCTTGTGTTTAGGGAGGCACAGACTAACCTTATCACAATTATGGTGATATGTGCTGCAAAAACTGGCAAATATTTCTACATGTAGTGTTTATTTCAAAAGCTCTGAGGCATACATCTTGATACTGGCCACTTACCTGGCCCATGCATAGAGGGATCTAGGGAACCACGGTGGATTCCCAGCTGATGAGTCAAAGGATTTTTAAAGGAACAGGCTGAAAAGTGCGGATCCTGTTTCAGTCTAAGACTGAAACAGGATCCGCACTTTTCACCGGCCACACACTTATCCGTTCCCCTGCCTGGGCATAATAAATACAATCCGACGGACTGACAGAGGGCCTGTCCCCCTACCCACCCCGTCCCCACAGAAAATCGTCCCCTCCAGTGACGCATCCTTATGCTAAGTGTCGAAAGTTGCTCTGCCTTTTAATATAAGGTAGAAAGGATGGTGCAATGATAATTAAAAGACTGGGTTCTTGTCAGACTCCCGTACCAAGTATTGGCAACACCAAGCGAGATAGCTCTCAGAATAGGTTTGTCTGTGCAGTCATCTATGGTTTAAAGAATCACAGATGAACCTTATTAAAATTATGGTAAAAGTGCTGGAAAAGCTGGCACTTTTCACCTTCCACACACATGCCGACTTCTCCTCTCTGAGGAAAGTAAAAACAAACCAGCAAAATGACAGAGGGCCTGCCCCGCCACCCACATGGACCCTACAAAAAAAAACTTCCCCTCCAGCTACTAATTATTATGCTAACCTGCACACGTTCCCTGCATTTTTAAATAATGGAGAAAATATGGTGGAATGATATGAGAAGAATGGCTTCTTGTCCGTCTCCACTAACAAAAATAGGCAAAACAAAGTCAGCTACGCCTCAGCATAGTTATGTCCATGGGAGCCATCTTGGTTTTAAGGAGGCACATACAAACGTTATCAGAATTATGGTGAAACCTGCTGAAAACCTGGCAAATAATTCTCAACGTACTGGTTAATTCAAAAGCTCTGCGGCATACCTCTTGGAACAAGCCAGTTACCTGTGCCCACGCATGGAGGGGTCGAGAGAACCACTGGTGGATTCCCAGGTGATGAATCAAAGGATTCTTAAAGGAACAGGCTGAAAATTGCGGATCCTGTTTCAGTCTAAGACTGAAACAGGATCCGCACTTTTTGCCTGCAACACACATGCCCACTTCTCCTGTCTAGGGATAACAAAAACAAGCCACCGGATTGACAGATGGCGTGCCCCCACCCCCCACCACCGCACACAAAAACGTCCCCTCCAGCAACTCATCCTTATGCTATCTGGTGAAAGGTCCTCTGTCTTTTAAAATAATGGAGATAGGATGGTGGAATTATACCTAAAAGACTGGCTTATTGCCAGACTCTCATACGAAGTATTGGCAACAGCAAGTGACATAGGCCTCAGCACACGTTTGTCTGTGGCAGCCATCTTGGGTCTAAGGAGGCACAGATGAATCTTATCACAATTATTGTGAAAGGTGCTGCAAAGGCTGTCAAATAATTCTCATGGTAGTGGTTATTTCAAAAGCTGTGAGGCATAAGTCTTTGAACTAGCCAGTAAACTGGGCCCACGCATAGAGTGGTCTAGAGACCCACGGTGGATTCCCAGCTGATGAAGCAAATGATTCTTAAAGGAACGGGGTGAAAAGTGCGGATCCTGTTTCAGTCTACGACAGAAATGCAATCCGCCCTTTTCACCTGTTACTCACATGCCCACTTCTCCTCTCTGGGGAAAATAAAAACAAACCAGCGAACAGACAGAGGGCCTGCACCCCCCCCCCCCCCCGCGAACACCGACCCCACATAAAAACAGTCGCCTCCAGCTACTAATTATTATGCTAACTTGCAAAATGTTCCCTGCATTTTGAAATAATGGAGAAAGGATGGTGGAATGAAACTTAAAAGAATGGCCTACTTCCAGGCTCCAGTAACAAGTGTCGTGAAATCCAAGTCAGCTAGGACTCAGCACAGTTTTCTACGGGGCAGCCATCTTGTGTTTAAGGAGGCACAGATGAACCTTATCACAATTATGGTGATATGTGCTGCAAAAACTGGCAAATAATTCTACACGTAGTGTTTATTTTAAAGCTGTGCACCATACATCTTGGTACTGGCCAGTTACCTGGGCCCAAGCATAGAGGGGTCTAGAGAACCATGGTGGGTTCCCAGCTGATGAATCAAAGGATTTTTAAAGGAACAGGCTGAAAAGTGCAGATCCTGTTTCAGTCTAAGGCTGAAACAGGATCTGCACTTTTCACCTGCCACACACATATCCACATCCCCTGTCTGGGCATAATAAGCACAAACCGCCGGACTGACAGAGGGCCTGTCCCCCAACCCCCCCCACCCCACACAAAAACGTCCCCTCCGTTGACTCATCCTTATGCTAACTTCCAAAAGTTGCTCTGCCTCTTAATATAAGGGAGAAAGGATAGTGCAATAATTAAAAGACTGGATACTTGTCAGACTCCCATACCAAGTATTGGCAAGACTAAGCGAGATTGCCCTCCGTATAGGTTTTTCCGTGGCAGCCATCTAGGGTTTAAGGAAGCACAGATGAACCTTATCAAAATTATGGTAAAAGTGCTGGAAAAGCTGGCAAATAATTTCCATGGTAGTGGTTATTTCAAAAGCTCTGTGGCATATTTCTTTGAACTAGCCAGGTAACTGGGCCCACTCATAGTGGGTTGCATAGAACCATGGTGGATTCCCAGCTGATGAAGTGAAGGATTCTTAAAGGAACAGGGTGAAAAGTGCGGGTACTGTTTCCTTCTAAAACAGAAACGGTATGCGCACTTTTCACCTGCCACTCACATGCCCACTTCTCGTCTCTGGGGTTAATAAAAAGAAACCAATGACCTGACAGAGAGCGTGCCCCACACCACACCGACCCGACAAAAAGAAACCTCCCCTCCAGCTACTAATTATTATGCTAACTTGCAAAATTTGCCTGCTTTTTGAAATAATGGAGAAAGGATGATCGAATGATACTTAGAAGAATGGCTTCTGGTCAGTCTCCACTAACAAAAGTAGGCAACACCAAGTCAGCTACACCTCAGGACAGTTATGTCCGTGGCAGCCGTCTTGGGTTTTAGGAGGCACATACAAACGTTATCACAATTATGGTGAAACGTGCTGAAAACATGGCAAATAATTCTCAACGTACTGGTTAATTCAAAAGCTCTGCGGCATATTTCTTGGAACAAGCCAGTTACCGGTGCCCACGCAGAGAGGGGTCTAGAGAACCATGGTGGATTCCCAGGTGATGAATCAAAGGATTCTTAAAGGAACAGGCTAAAAAGTGCGGATCCAGTTTCAGTCTAAGACTGAAACAGGATCCGCACTTTTTGCCTGCAACACACATGCCCACTTCTCGTCTCTAGGGATAACAAAAAAAACCCATCAGATTGACAGATGGCCTGCCCCCGTCCCCCAACACCCCACACAAAAATGTCCCCTCCAGCAACTCATCCTTTAGCTATCTGCGAAAGGTCCTCTGCCTTTTAAAATAATGGAGAAAGGATGGGGGAATTATACCTAAAAGACGGGCTTATTGCCAGAGTGTCATACAAAATATTGGCAACAGCAAGTGACCTAGGCCTCAGCACACCTATCTCCGTGGCAGCCATCTTGGGTTGAAGGAGGCACAGATGAACCTTATCTCAATTATGGTGAAAGGTGCTGCAAAAGCTGTCAAATAATTCTCATGGTAGTGGTTATTTCAAAAGCTCCGTGGCATAATTCTTTGAACGATCCAGTTAACTGGGCCCATGCATAGAGCGGTCTAGAGACCCATATTGGATTCCCTGCTGATGAAGCAAAGGATTCTTAAAGGAACAGGGTGAAATGTGCGGGTCCTGTTGCAGTCTAAGACAGAAACGGAATGCGCACTTTTCACTTGCCACACACATGCCCACTTCTCCTCTCTGGGGAAAATAAAAAATAACCAGCGAACTTACAGAGGGCCTGCGCCCCACACCCACACAGACCCCAAAACAAAAAGGTCCACTCCAGCTACTAATTATTATGCTAAATTGCAAAAGTTCCCTGCATTTTAAAATAATGGAGAAACGATGGTGGAATGATACTTAAAAGAATGGCCTCCTTCCAGGCTCCAGTAACAAGTGTCATGAAAACCAAGTGAGCTAGGCCGCAGCGTAGTTTACTCCGTGGCAGCCTTCTTGTGTTTAAGGAGGCACAGATGAACCTTATCACCATTATGGTGATATGTGCTGCAAAAACTGGCAAATAATTCTAAACTTAGTGTTTATTTCAAAGCTCTGTGGCATACTTCTTGGTACAGGCCAGTTACCTGGGCCCATGCATAGAGGGGTCTAGGGAGCCATGGTGCATTCTCAGCTGATGAATCAAAGGATTTTTAAAGGAACAGGCTGAAAAGTGCGGATCTTGTTTCACTCTAAGGCTGAAACAGGATCCGCACTTTTCACCTGCCACACACGTATCCACTTCCCCTGTCTGGACATAATAAATACAAACTGCCAGACTGACAGAGAGCCTGTCCCCCAACCCACCCCGACCCCACACAATAACGTCCCCTCCAGTGATTCATCATTATGCTAACTGCCGAAAGTTGCTCTGCCTTTTAATATAAGGGAGAAAGGATGGTGCAATGATAATTAAAAGACTGGATACTTGTCAGACTCCCGTACCAAGTATTGGCAAGACCAAGCGAGATAGCCCTCAGCATAGGTTTGTTCGTGGCAGCCATCTAGGGTTTAAGGAAGCACAGATGAACCTTATCAAAATTATGGTAAAAGTGCTGGAAAAGTTGGCAAATAATTTCCATAGTAGTCATTATTTCAAAAGGTCTGCGGCATACTTCTTTGAACTAGCCAGGTAACTAGGCCAATGCATAGTGGGTTGTAGAGAACCGTGGTGGATTCCCAGCTGATGAAGCAAAGGATTCTTAAAGGAACTGGATGAAAAGTGCAGATCCTGTTTGATTCTCTAAAACAGGATCCGCACATTTGACCTGCCACACACAAGCCCACTTCTCCTCTCTGGGGATAATAAAAAGAAACCGGAGAACTGACAGAGGGCTTGGCCCACCAGCCCCCAGACCCTACTTAAAAACTTCGCCTCTAGCCACTCATTCTTATTCTAACTGCCGAAAGGTGCTCTGGCTTTAAAATAGTGGAGAAGGAAGGTGGAATGATAGTCAAAAGAATGTATTCTTGCCAGTCTCCAGTACCAAGTATCGGCAACACAAAGTGAGCTAGGCATCAGCATAGTTTTGTCCTTGGCAGCCATCTCGAGATTAAGGAGGAAGAGACGAACCTTATAACAATTATGGTGAAAGGAGCTGCAAAAACTGGCAAATAATTCTCAACGTAGTGGTTATTTCAAAAGCTCTGTGGAATACTTCTTGGAACCAGGCAGTTTTCTGGGCCCACGCATAGAGGGGTCTAGAGAACCATGGTGGATTCCCAGGTGATGAATCAAAGGACTCTTAAGGAACAGGCTGAAAAGTGTGGATCCTGTTTCAGTCTAAGACTGAAACAGTATATGCACTGTTTGCCTGCAACACACATGCCCATTTCTCCTCTCTAGGGATAACAAAAACAACCCATCGGTTTTACAGATTGCCGACCTCCACCCCCCATGACCGCACACAAAAAAGTCCCCTCCAGCGACTCATCCTTATACTATCTGGCGAAAGGTCGTCTGCCTTTTAAAATAATGGAGATAGGATGCTGGAATTATACCTAAATGCCTGGCCTTTTGCCAGACTGCCATACCAATTACTGGCAACAGGAAGTGACCTAGGCCTCAGCATAGGTTTGTCCGTGGCAGCCATCTAGGGTTTAAGGAAGCACAGATGAACCTTATCAAAATTATGGTAATAGTGCTGGATATCTGGCAAATAATTTCCATAGCAGTGCTTATTTCAAAAGCTCTGCGGCATACTTCTTTGAACTAGCCAGCTAACTGGGCCCACGAATAGTGGGGTGTAGAGAACCATGGTGGATTACCAGCTGATGAAACCAAGGATTCCTAAAGAAACTGGATGAAAATTGCGGATCCTGTTTCTATCTCTGAAACAGGATCTGCACTTTTCACCTGCCACACACATGCCCACTTCTCCTCTCTAGTGATAATAAAAACAAACCACAGAACTCACAGAGGGCTTGCCCCACCGGCCCGCCAGACCCCACATAAACACTTCCCCTCGAGCGACTCCTTGTTATTCTAACTCCCAAAGGTGCTCTGGGTTTTAAAATAGTGGAGAAAGTATGGTGGAATTATACTTAAAAGAATGTATTCTTGCCAGTCTCCAGGACCAAGTATCGGCCACACCAAGTGAGCTGGGCCTCAGCATAGTTTTGTCCATGGCAGCCATTTCCAGATTAAGGAGGAAGAGACGAACCTTATGACAATTATGGTGAAAGTCGCTGCAAAATTGGCAAATAATTCTCAACGTAGTGGTTATTTAAAAAGCTCTGTGGAAATCATCTTGGAACCAGGCAATTTTCTGGGCCCACGCATAGAGGGGTATAGAGAACCATGGTGGATTTCCAGCTGATGAAGCAAAGGATTCTTACTGGAATGGGGTGAAAAGAGAGCATCCTGTTTCTGTCTAAGACTGAAACAGGATCCTCAATTTCACCTGCCACACACATGCCCACTTCTTCTCTCTGGGGACAATAAAAACAAACCAGCGAACTGACAGAGGGCCTGACCCCCCCACTCACTCCAACCCACAAAAAAAAGTCCCCTCCAGCTACTAATTATTATGCTAACTTGCAAAATTTACCTGCATTTTTAAATAATGGAGAAAGGATGGTAGGATGATACTTAGAAGAATGGCTTCTTGTCAGTCTCCACTAACAAAAATAGGCAACACCAAGTAAGCTACGCCTCAGCATAGTTATGTCCGTGGCAACCATCTTGGGTTTAAGGAGGCACATACAAACGTTATCACAATTATGGTGAAACCTGCTGAAAGCCTGCAAATAATTCTCAATGTACTGGTTAATTGAAAAGCTCTGCGGCATACTTCTTGGAACAAGCCAGTTATCTGTGGCCACACATAGAGGAGTATAAAGAACCATGGTGGATTCCCAGGTGATGAATCAAAGGATTCTTAAAGGAAAAGGCTGAAAAGTCGGATCCAGTTTCAGTCTAAGACTGAAACAGGATCCGCACTTTTTTGCCTGCAACACACATGCCCATTTCTCCTTTCTAGGAATAACAAAAACAAACCATCAGATTGACAGATGGCCTGCCCCCACCCCCCACGACCCCACACAATACGTCCCCTCCAGCGACTCCTCCTTATGCTATCTGGAGAAAGTTCCTCTGCCTTTCAAAATAATGGAGATAGGATGGTGGAATTTACTTAAAAGACTGGCTTATTGCCAACTCCCATACCAAATATTGGCAACAGCAATGACCTAAGCCTCAGCACACCTTTGTCTGTGGTAGTCATTTTGGTTTTAAGGAGGCACAGATGAGCCTTATCACATTTATGGTGAAAGCTTCAAAAGCTGTCAAATAATAATCATGGTAGTGGTTATTTCAAAACCTCTGCGGCATAATTCTTTGAAATAGCCAGTTAACTGGGCCCACGCATAGAGCGGTCTAGAGACCCATGGTGGATTCCCAGCTGATGAAGCAAAGGATTCAGAAAGGAACGGGGTGAAAAGGGCAGGTCATGTTTCAGTCTAAGACTGAAACGGTATCTGCACTTTTCACCTGCCACACACATGCCCACTTGTCCTCTCTGGGGAAAATAAAAAGAAACCAGCGAACTGACAGAGGGCCTGCGCTCCCCACCCACACTGACCCCCCCAAAAAAAGAGTCCCCTCCAGCTAGTAATTATTATGCTAACTTTCTAAAGGTTCCCAGCGTTTTAAAATAAAGGAGAAATGATGGTGGAATGATACTTAAAGAATGGCCTACTTCCAGGCTCCAGTAACAAGTGTCGTGAAATCCAAGTCAGCTAGGCCTCAGCGTAGTTTTCTCCGTGACAGCCATCTTGAGTTTAAGGAGGCACAGACCAACCTTATCACAATTATGGTGATATGTGCTGCAAAAACTGGCAAATCATTCTAAAGTTAGTGTTTATCTCAAAAGCTGTCCGGCATACATCTTGGTACTGGCCAGTTACATGGGCATATGCATGGAGGGGTCTAGGGAACCATGGTGGATACCCAGCTGATGAATCAAAGGATTTTTAAAGGAACAGGCTCAAAAGTGTGGATCCTGTTTCAGTCTAAGACTGAAACAGGATCCGCACTTTTCACCAGCCACACACATATCCACTTCCCTGTCTGGGCATAATAAATACAAACCACCGGATGGACAGAGGGCCTGTCCCCCAACCTACGCGAACGCCATACAAATATGTCCCGTCTGTTGACTCATCCTTATGCTAACTGTCGAAAGTAGCTCTTCCTTTTATGGTAAGGGAGAAAGGATGGTGCAATGATAATTAAAAGACTGGATTCTCGTGAGACTCCCGTACCAGGTATTGGCAACACCAACCGAGAGAACCCTGAGTATAGGTTTGTCCGTGGCAGCCATCTAGCACTTAAGGAAGCACAAATGAATCCTATAAAAATTATGGTAAAAGTGCTGGAAAATCTGGCAAATAATTTCCATGGTAGTGCTTATTTCAAAAGCTCTGCGGCATATTTCTATGATCTAGCCAGTTAACTGGGCCCACGCATAGTGGGGTGTAGAGAACCATGGTGGATTCCCAGGTGATGAATCACAGGATTCTTAAAGGAACAGGCTCAAAAGTGCAGATCCTGTTTCAGTCTAAGACTGAAATAGGATCCGCACTTTTCACCTGCCACACACATATCGACTTCCCTGTCTGGGCATAATAAATACAAACCACCAGACTGACAGAGGCACTGTCCCCCAACCCACCCCGACCCCACACAAAAATGTCCCCTCCGTTGACTCATCCTTATGCTAACTGCAGAAAGTTGCTCTGCTTTTTATGGAAAGGGAGAAAGGATGGTGCAATGATAATTAAAAGACTGGATTCTCATGAGATTCCCGTACCAGGTATTGGCAACACCAAGCGAGAGAACCCTGAGTATAGGTTTGTCCGTGGCAGCCATCTAGCGCTTAAGGAAGCACAGATGAACCTTATACAAATTATGGTAAAAGTGCTGGAAATGCTGGCAAATAATTTCCATGGTAGTGGTTATTTCAAAAGCTCTACGGCATATTTCTTTGATCTAGCCAGTTAACTGAGGCCACGCATAGTGGGGTGTAGAGAACCATGGTGGATTCCCAGGTGATGAATCACAGGATTCTTAAAGGAACAGGCTTAAAAGTGCAGATCCTGTTTCAGTCTAAGACTGAAACAGGATCCGCACTTTTTGCCTGCAACACACGTGGGCACGTCTCCTCTCTAGGGATAACAAAAACAACCTATCGGATTGACAGATGGCCTGCCCCCTCCCCCCACCACCGCACACAAAAACGTCTCCTCCAGCGACTCATGCTTATGCTATCTGGCGAAAAGTCCGCTGCCTTTTAATATAATGGACATAGGATGGTGGAATTATACCTAAAAGACTGGCCTTTTGCCAGACTCCCATACAAATCATTGGCAACAAGAAATGACCTAGACCTCAGCATAGGTTTGTCCGTGGCAGCCATCTAGGTTTAGGGAAGCACAGATGAACCTTATCAAAATTATGGTAAAAGTGCTGGAAAAGCTGGCAAATAATTTCCATAGTAGTGGTTATTTCAAAAGCTCTGTGGCATACTTCTTTGAACCAGCCAGTTAACTGGGCCATCCATAGTGGGGTTTAGAGAAGCATGGTGGATTCCTAGCTGATCAAGCAAAGGATCCTTAAAGGAATGGGGTGAAAAGTGTGGGTCCTGTTTCAGTCTAAGACAGAAATGGAATCCGCACTTTTCACCTGCCATACACATGCCCACTTCTCCTCTCTGGGGAAAATAAAAGCAAACCAGCGAACTGACAGAGAGCCTGCACCCCCCACCCACACCGACCCCAGAAAAAAAAAATTCCCCTCCAGCTACCAATTATTATGCCAAGGCAAATAATTCTACACGTAGTGTTTATTTCAAAAGCTCTGCAGCGTACATCTTTGTACTGGCCAGTTACCTGGGCCCATGCATAGAGGTTTCTAGGGAACCATGGTGGATTCCCTGCTGATGAATCAAGGATTTTTAAAGGAACTGGCTGAAAAGTGCAGATCCTGTTTAAGTCTTAGATCCTGTTTCTGTCTAAGACTGAAACGGGATTCGAACTCTTCCCTGTCACACACATGCCCACTTCTCCTCTCTGGGGATAATAAAAACAAACCACAGAACTGACAGAGGGCTTGCCTCACCAGCTCCACAGACCACACATAAAACTTCCCCTACAGCGACTACTTGATATTCTAACTGCCAAAAGATGCTCTGACTTTTAAAATAGTGGAGAAAGGATGGTGGAGTGATACTTAAAAGAATGTATTCTTGCCAGTCTTCACTACCAAGTATCGGCCACACCATGTGAGCCAGGCCTGAACATAGTTTTGTCCATTGCAGCCATCTCGAGATGAAGGAGGAAGCGACGAACCTTATGACAATTATGAGGAAAGGTGCTGCAAAAACTGGCAAATAATTCTCAACGTAGTGGTTATTTCAAAAGCTCTGTAGAAAATTTCTTGGAACCAGGCAGATTTCTGGACCCGCCCAGAGAGGGGAATAGAGGACAATGGTGGATATCCAGCTGATGAATCAAACGATTCTTAAAGGAACGGGAAGATAAGTGCGGATCCTGTTTCAGTCTCTGAAACAGGATCCGCACTTTTCACCTGCCACACATATGCCCACTTCTCTTCTCTGGGGATAATAAAAACAAACTATAGAACTGAGAGAGGGCTTGCCCCACCAGCCTCCTAGACCCCACATAAAAAATTGCCCTCCAGGGACTCCTAGTTATTCTAAATGCTGAAAGGTGCCCTGGCTTTTAAAATAATGGAGAAAGGATGGTGGAATGATACTGAAAAGAATGTATTCTTGCCAGTCTCCAGTACCAAGGATTGGCCACACCAAGTGAGCTAGACCTCAGCATAGTTTTGTCCATGGCAGCCATCTCGACATTAAGGAGGAAGAGATGAACCTTATGACAATTATGTTGAAAGGTGCTGCAAAAACTGGCAAATAGTTCTCAACTTAGTGGTTATTTCAAAAGCTCTGTGGAATACTTCTTGGAACCAGGCAGTTTTCTGGGCCCACGCATAGAGAGGTCTAGAGAACCATGGTGGATTTCCAGCTGAAGAAGCAAAGGATTCACAATGGAACGGGGTGAAAAATGCGGATCATTTTGCTGTCCTGGACTGAAACAGGATCCACACTTTTTACCTGCCACACACATATCCACTTCCCGTGACTGGGCATAATAAATACAATCCGCCGGACTGACAGAGGGTCTGTCCCCCAAGCCATCCCGACCCTACACAAAACCTTCCCCTCCAGTGACTCATCCTTATGCTAACGTCTGATAGTTGCTCTGCCTTTTAAGGTGAGGGAGAAAGGATGGTGCAATGATAATTAACAGACAGGATTCTTGTCAGACTTCCGTACCAAGTATTGGCAACACCAAGCGAGATACCCCTCCATATAGTTTTGTACGTGGCATCCATCAAGGGTTAAAGGAAGCACAGATGAACCTTATCAATATGATGGTAAAAGTGCTGGAAATGCTGACAAATAATTTCCATGGTAGTGGTTATTTCAAAAGCTCTGCGGCATACTTCTTTGAACTAGCCAGTTAAATGGGCCCACGCATAGTGGGGTGAAGAGAACCATGGTGGATTCCCACATGATGAAGCAAAGGATTCTTAATGGAACGTGCGGAAAAGTGGGGATGCTGTTTCTGTCTAAGACAGAAACAGCATCCCCACTTTTCAACTGCGACACACATGCCCACTTCTCCTCTCTGGGGATAATAAAAACGAACCAGCGAACTGACAGAGGTCCTGCTCCCCCGTCCACACCGACCCCACAAAAAAAATGTCCCCTCCACTAGTAATTATTATGCTAACGTGCAAAATTTCCCTGCATTTTTAAATAATGGAGAAAGGATGGTGGAATGATACTTACAAGAATGGCTTCTTGTCAGTCTCCACTAATAAAAATAGGCAACACCAAGTCAGCTACGCCTCAGCATAGTTATGTCTGTGGAAGCCATCTTTGCTTTAAGGAGGCACATACAAATGGTATCACAATTATAGTGCAATGTGCTGAAAACCTGGCAAATAATTCTCAACCTACTGGTTAATTCAAAAGCTCTGCAGCATACTTCTTGGAACAAGCCAGTTACCTGTGCCCACGCACATAGGGGTCTGGGAACCATGGTGGATTCCTAGCTGATGAATCAAAGGATTTTTAAAGGAACAGGTTGAAAAGTGCGGATCCTGTTTCAGTCTAAGACTGAAACAGGATCCGCACTTTTCTCCTCCACACACATATCCACTTCCCCTGTCTGTGCATAATAAATACAAACCTCCGGACTGATAGAGGGCCTGTCCCCCAACCTAACCCGACCCCACACAAAAACGTGCCCTCCAGAGATTCATCCTTATGCAAACTGCCGAAAGTTGCTCTGCCTTTTAATATAAGGGAGAATGGATGGTGCAATGATAATTAAAAGACTGGATTCTTGTCAGACTCCCAAACAAAGTATTGGCAACACCAAGCCAGATAGCCCTCAGTATAGGTTTGTCCGTGGCAACCATCTAGGGTTTAAGGAAGCACAGATGAACCTTATCAAAATTATGGTAATAGTGCTGGAAAAGCTGGCAAATAATTTCCATGGTAGTGGTTATTTCAAAAGCTCTGCGGCAAACTTCTTTGAACTAGCCAGTTAACTGGGCTCACGCATAGTGGAGTGGAGAGAACCATGGTGGATTCCCAGCTGATGAAGCGAGGGATTCTTAAAGGAATGGGATGAAAAGTGTGAATCCTGTTTCAGTCTCTGAAACAGGATCCTCACTTTTCACCTGCTACACACATGCCCACTTCTCCTCTCTGGGGATAATAAAAAGAAACCACAGAACTGACAGAGGGCTTGCCCCACCAGCCCCTCAGACCCCACATAAAAACTTCTCCTCCAGTGACTCCTTGTTATTCTAACTGCTGAAAGGTGCTCTGGCTTTTAAAATAGTGAAGAAAGGATGGTGGAATGGTACTTAAAAGAATATATTCTGGCCAGTCTCCTGTACCAGGTATCGGCCACACTAAGTGACCTATGCCTCAGCATATTTTTGTCCATGGCAGCCATCTCGAGATTAAGGAGAAAGAGACGAACCTTATGACAATTATGGTGAAAGGTGCTGCAAAAACTTGCAAATAATTCTCAACGTAGTGGTTTTTTCAGAAGCTGTGGAATACTTCTTGGAACCAGACAGTTTTCTGGGCCCACGCATAGAGGGGTCTAGAGAACCATGGTTGATTCCCAGCTGATGAATCAAAGGATACCTAAAGGAACAGGCTGAAAAATGGGGATCCTGTTTCACTCTAAGAGTAAAACTGGATCCGAACTTTTTGCCGGCACACAGATGCCCACTTCTCCTCTCTAGGGCTAACAAAAACAACCCACTGGATTGACAGATGCCCTGCCCGCACCCCCCACCACCCCAAACAAAAAAGTCCCCTCCAGCGACTCATCCTTATGCTATCTGGTGAAAGGTCATATGCCTTTTAAAGAACTGGTGATAGGATGGTGGAATTATACCAAAAGACTGGATTATTGCCAGACTCCAATACCAAGTATTGGCAACAGCAAGTGACCTTGGCCTCAGCATACGTTTGTCCATGGCAGCCATCTTGGGTTTAAGGAGGCACAGATGAACCTTATCAAAATTATGGGGAAAGGTGCTGAAAAAGCTGTCACATAATTCTCATGGTAGTGGTTATTTCAAAAGCTCTGTGGCATAATTCTTTGAACTAGCCAGTTAACTCGGACCACACATAGAGCGGTCTAGTGACCCATGTGGGATTCCCAGCTGATGAAGCAAAGGATTCTTAAAGGAACGGGGTGAAAAGTGCAGGTCCTGTTTCAGTCTAAGATAGCAACAGGATCCGCACTTTTCACCTGCCACACACATGCCCACTTCTCCTCTATGGGGAAACCAAAAACAATCCAGCAAACTGACAGATGGCCTGCGCCTCCCACCCACACTGCCCACCCCAAAAAAGTCACCTCCAGATACTAATTATTATGCTAACTTGCACAAAGTTCCCTGCATTTTAAAATAATGGAGTACAAATGGTGAAATGATAGTTAAAAGAATGGCCTCCATGCAGGCTCCAATAACAAGTGTCGTAAAATGCAAGTGAACCAGGACTCAGCATAGTTTTCTCCGTGGCAGTCATCTTGTGTTTAAAGAGGCAAAGACGAACCTTATCACAATTATGGTGACTTGTGCTGCAAAAACTGGCAAATATTTCTACACGTAGTGTTTATTTCAAAAGCTCTCTGGCAAACATCTTGGTACTGGCCAGTTACCTGGGCCCATGTTTAGAGGGGTCTAGGGAACCATGGTGTATTCCCAGCTGATAAATCAAAGGATTTTTAGGAAACACGCTGAAAAGTGCGGATCCTGTTTCAGTCTAAGACTGAAACAGGATCCGCACTTTTCACCTGCCACACACATATCCACTTCCCTGTCTTGGCATAATAAATACAAACCACCGGACTGACACAGGGACTGTCCCCCAACCCACCCCAACCCCACATAAAAACCACCCCTCCGTTCACTCATCCTTATTCTAACTGCCGAAAGTTGCTCTGCCTTTTAGTATAAGGGAGAAAGGATGGTGCAATGATAATTAAAAGAGAGTATTCTTGTCAGACTCCCTTACCAAGTATTCGCAACACCAAGCCAAATAGCCCTGAGTATAGGTTTGTCCGTGGCGCCATCTAGGTTTTAAGGAAGCACAGATGAACCTTATCAAAATTATGGTAAAAGTGCTGAAAAAGCTGGTAAATAATTTCCATGGCAGTGGTTATTTGAAAGCTCTGCAGCATACTTCTTTTAACTAGCCGGTCAACTGGGGCCATGCATAGTGGGCTGTAGAAAACCATGGTGGATTCCCAGACGATGAAGGAAAGGATTCTTAAAGGAATGGGATAAAATGTGCGAATCCTCTTTCAGTCTCTGAAACAGGAACTACACTTCTCACCTGCCACACACATGCCCATTTCTCCTCTCTGGGGATAATAAAAAGAAACCACAGAACTGACAGAGGGCTCGCCCCACCAGACCCCAGACCCCACGTAAAAACTTCCCCTCCAGCGACTCCATGATATTCTAATTGCCGAAAGGTGCTATGGCATTTAAAATAGTGGAGAAAGGATGGTGGAATGATACTTAAAAGAATGTATTCTTGCTAGTCTCCAGTAACAAGTATCGGCCACACCAAGTGAGCTAGGCCTCAGCATAGTTTTGTCCATGGCAGGCATCTCGAGATTAAGGAGGAAGAGACGAACCTTATGACAATTATGGTGAAAGGTGCTGCAAAAACTGGCAAATAATTATCAACATAGTGGTTATTTCAAAAGCTCTGTGGAATACTTCTTATAACCAGGCAGTTTTCTGGGCCCAGGCATAGAGGGGTCTAGAGAACCATGGTGAATTCCCAGCTGATGAAACAAAGGATTCTTAATGGAACAGGGTGAAATGTGTGGATCCTGTTTCTGTATAAGACTGAAACAAGATTCGCACTTTTCTCCTGCCACACACATGCGCATTTCTCCTCTCTGGGGATAATAAAAACAAACCAGCGAACTGACAGAGGGCCTCCCCCCCCTACACCGACCCCACAAGAAAAAAAAGTCCCCTCCAGCTACTAATTATTATGCTAACTTGCAAAATTTCCCTGCCTTTTTAAAAAATGGAGAAAGGATGGTGGCATGATACTTAGAAGAATGGCTTCTTGTCAGTCTCCACTAACAAAAATAGGCAACACCAAGTCAGCTACGCCTCAGCATAGTTATGTCCGTGGCAGCCATCTTGCGTTTAAGGAGGCACATACAAACGTTTTGACAATTATATTGAAACGTGCTGAAAACCTGGCAAATAATTCTCAACATACTGGTTAATTCAAAAGCTCTGCGGCATACTTCTTGGAACAAGCCAGTTACCTGTGCCCACGCATAGAGGGGTCTAGAGAACCACGGTGGATTCCCAGCTGATAGAGCAAAGGATTCTTAAAGGAACAGGCTGAAAAGTGCGGATCCTGTTTCAGTCTAAGGCTGAAACAGGATCCGCACTTTTTCTCTGCAACACACATACCCACTTCTCCTCTCTAGGTATAACAAAAACAGCCCATAGGATTGACAGATGGACTGCCCCCGCACCCCACCACTCCACACAAAAAGTCCCCTCCAGCTACTCATCCTCATGATAACTGGCGAAAGGTCCTCTGCATTTTAAAATAATGGAGAAAGGATGGTGGAATTATATTTAAAAGTATGGCCTCCTTCCACACTCCAGTAACAAGTGTCGGGAAATCCAAGTGAGCTAGGCCTCAGCATAGTTTTCTCCGTGGCAGCCATCTTGTGTTTAAGGAGGCACAGATGAACCTTATCACAATTATAGTGATATGTGCTACAAAAACTGGCAAATAATTCTACACGTAGTGTTTATTTCAAAAGCACTGTGGAATAGATCTTGGTACTGGCCAGTTACCTGGGCCCAAGCATAGAGGGGTCTAGGGAACCATGGAGGATTCCCAGCTAATGAATCAAAGGATTTTTAAAGGAATAGGCTGAAAAGTCCGGATCCTGTTTCAGTCTAAGACTGAAACAGGATCCGTACTTTTCACCTGTCACACACATATGGACTTCCCCTGTCTGGGCATAATAAATACAAACCGACGGACTGATAGATGGCCTGTCACCCAACCCACCCCAACCCTACACAACAGGGTCCCCTTCAGTGTCTCATCTTATGCTAACTGCTGAAAGTTGCTCTGCCTTTTAATATAAGGGAGAAAGAATGGTGCAATGATAATTAAAAGACTGGATTCTTGTCAGACTTCCGTACCAAGTATTGGCAACAGCAAGCCAGACAGCGCTCAGTATAGGTTTGTCCGCGGCAGCCATCTAGGGTTTAAGGAAGCACAGATGAACCTTATCAAAATTATGGTAAAAGTGCTGTAAAAGCTGGCAAATAATTTCCATGGTAGTGGTTATTTCAAAAGATCTGCGGCATAGTTATTTGAACTAGCCAGTTAACTGGGCCCACGCATAGTGGGGTGTAGAGAACCATGGTGGATTCCCAGCTGATGAAGCAAAGGATGATTAAAGGAACAGGATGAAAAGTGCGGATCCTCTTTCAGCCTCTGAAACAGGATCCGCACTTTTCACCTGCCACATACATGCCCACTTCTCCTCTCTGGGGTAAATAAAAACAAACCAGTTAACTGACAGAGGGCCTGCCCCACCCACCCACACCGACCCCGCAAAAGAAAACGTCCCCTCCAGATACTAATTATTATGCTAACTTGAAAAATTTCCCTGCATATTTAAATAATGGAGAAAGGATGGTGGAATGACATTTAGAAGAATGGCTTCTTGTCAGCCTCCACTAACAAAAATAGGCAACACCAAGTCAGCTACACCTCAGCATAGTTATATGCGTGGCAGCATGTTGGGTTTAAGGAGGCACGTACAAAATTATCACAATTATGGTGAAACGTGCTGAAAAACTGGCAAATAATTCTCAACGTACTGGTATATTTACAAGCTCTGCGGCATACTTCTTGGAACAATCCAGTTACCTGTGCCCACGCATAGAGGGTTCTAGAGAACCATGGTGGATTCCCAGGTAATGAAGCAAAGGATTCTTAAAGGAACACCCTGAAAAGTGCGGGTTCTGTTTCAGTCTAAGACAGAAACAGGATGCGCACTTTTCACCTGCCACACACATGCCCACTTCTCCTCCCTGGGGAAAATAAAAACCAACCGGCGAACTGACAGAGGGCCTGCGCCCCCCACCCACACATACCCCACAAAAAAATATTCCCCTCCATCTATTAATTATTATGCTAACTTGCAAAAGTTTCCTTGCATTGTATAAAAATGGAGAAAGTATGGTGAAATGATACTTAAAAAATGGCCTCCTTCCACGCTCCAGTAACAAGTGTTGTGAAATCCAAGTGAGCTAGGCCTCAAAATACTTTTCTCCGTGGCAGCCATCTTGTGCTAAGGAGGCACAGTGGAACTTTGTCACAATTATGGTGATATGTCCTCCAAAAACTGGCAAATAATTCTATACGTAGTGTTTATTTGAAAAGCTCTGGGGCATACCTCTTGGTACTGGCCTGTTACTTGAACCCATGCATAGAGGGGTCTAGGGATCCATGGTGGATTCCCAGCTGATGAATCAAAGAATTTTTAAAGAACAGGCTCAAAAGTGCGGATCTTGTTTCAGTCTAAGACTGAAAGAGGATCTGCACTTTTCACCTGCCACACACATATCCACTTCCCCTGTCTGAGCATAATAAATACAAACTGCTGGACTGACAGAGGGCTTGTCCCCCAACCCACCCCAACCCCACACAAAAACGTCCACTCCAGTGACTCATCCTTATGCTAACTGACAAAAGTTGCTCTGCCTTTTAATATAAGGAAGAAAGGATGGTCCAATTATAATTAAAAGCGTGGATTCTTGTCAGACTCCCATACCAAGTATTGGCAACACCAAGCCGGATAGCCCTGAGTATAGGTTTGTCCGTGGCAGCCATCTAGGGTTTAAGGAAGAACAGATGAACCTTATCAAAATTAAGGTAAAAGGGCTGGAAAAGCTGGCAAATAATTTCCATGGTAGTGGTTATTTCAAAAGTTCTGCAGCATACTTCTTTGACATAGCCAGTTAACTGGGCCCATGCATAGTGGGGTGTAGAGAACCATGTTGGATTCCGAGGTGATGAATGAAAGGATTCTTAAAAGAACAGGGTGAAAAGTGCGGCTTCTGTTTCAGTCTAAGAAATGGGATGCGCACTTTTCACCTGCAACACACATGGGCACATCTCGTCCTTGGGGATAATAAAATCAAACCAGCGAACTGACAGAGGGCCTGCGCCGCCCACCCACACCGACCCCCCCCCAAAAAAAGTCCTGCACTTTTAACCTGCCACAGACATATCCATTTCCCGTGTCCGGGCATAGTAAATACAAACCACTGGATTCACAGAGGGCTGCCCCCCCAACACCGACCCCACAAAAAAGAAGTCCCCTCCAGCTACTAATTATTGTGGTAACTTTCAAAATTT
This sequence comes from Eulemur rufifrons, assembly GCF_041146395.1. Taxonomy (NCBI): domain Eukaryota; kingdom Metazoa; phylum Chordata; class Mammalia; order Primates; family Lemuridae; genus Eulemur; species Eulemur rufifrons. The sequence continues at coordinate 1,727,094 of NW_027182826.1, read as the reverse complement.
CCCTGCATTTTTTAATAATGGAGAAAGGATTGTGGAATGATACTTAGAAGAATGGCTTCTTGTCAGTCATCACTAACAAAAATAGGCCACACCAAGTCAGCTACGCCACAGCATAGTTATGTCCGTGGCACCCATCTTGGGTTTAAGGAGGCACATACAAACGTTATGACAATTATGGTGAAACATGCAGAAAACTTGGCAAATAATTCTAAACATACTGGTTAATTTAAAAGCTCTGCGTCCTACTTCTTATAACAAGCCACTTACCTGTGCCCACGCATAGAGGGGTCAAGAGAACCATGGTGGATTCCCAGGTGATGAATCAAAGGATTCTTAAAGGAAAGGCTAAGAAGTGCGGATCCTGTTTCAGTGTAAGACTGAAACAGGATCCCCACTTTTTGCCTGCAACACACATGCCCACTTCTCCTCTCTAGGGGTAACAAAAACAACCCATACGATTGACAGATGGCCTGGCCCCACCCCCCACCACACCACACAAAAACGTCCCATCCTGAGATACATCCTTATACTATCTGGAGAATGGTCCTCTGCCTTTTAAAATAATGGAGATAGGATGGTGGAATTATACCTACAAGACTGGCTTATTGCCAGACTCCCATACCAAGTATTGGCAACAGAAAGTGACTTAGGCCTCAGCATAGGTTTGTTCCTGGCAGCCACCTTGATTTTAAGGAGGCACAGATGAACCTTATCACAATTATTGTGAAAGGTGCTGAAAAAGCTGTCAAATAATTCTCATGGTAGTGGTTATATGAAAATCTCTATGGCATAATCCTTTCAACTAGGCAGTTAACTAGGCCCACGCATAGAACGGTCTAGAGACCCATGGTGGATTCCCAGCTGATGAAGCAAAGGATTCTTAAAGGAACAGTGTGAAAAGTGCGGTTCCTGTTTCAGTCTAAGACAGAAATGGGATCCGCACTTTTCACCTGCCACACACATGCCCACTTCTCCTCTATGGGGAAAATAAAAACAAACCAGCGAACTGACAGAGGGCCTGTTCTCCACACCCACACCGACCCTACAAAAAGTTGTCCCTTCCAGTTACTATCATTATGCTAACTTGCAAAAGGTTCCCTGCATTTTAAAATAATGGAGAAAGTATGGTGGAATGATACTTAAAAGAATGGCCTCCTTCCAGGCTCCAGTAACAAGTGTCATGAAAACCAAGTGAGGTAGGCCTCAGCATAGTATTCTCTGTGGCAGCCATCTTGTCTTTAAGGAGGCACAGGTGAACCTTATCACAATTTTGGTGATATGTGCTGCAAAAACTGGCAAATAATTCTACACGTAGTGTTTATTTCAAAAGCTCTGTGGCATACATCTTGGTACTGGCCAGTTACCTGGGACCATACATAGAGAGGTCTAGGGAACTATGGTGGATTCCCAGCAGATAAATCAAAGGATTTTTAAAGGAACAGGCTGAAATGTGCGGATCCTGATTCAGTCTAAGACTGAAACAAGATCTGCACATTTCACCTGCCACACACATGCCCACTTCTCCTCTCTGGGGATAATAAAAACAAACCACAAAACGGACAGAGGGCTTGCCCCACCAGTCCCCCAGAACCCACATAAAAACTTCCCTTCCAGCGACTCCTTGTTATTCTAACTGCCAAAAGGTGCTCTGGCTTTTAAAATAGTGGAGAAAGGATGGTGGGATGATACTTCAAAGAATGTATTCTTGCCAGTCTCCAGTACCAAGTATCGGCCACCTCAAGTGAGCTAGGCCTCAGCATAGTTTTGTCTATGGCAGCCATCTCGAGATAAGGAGGAAAAGACGAACCTTATGACAATTATAGCGAAAGGTGCTGCACAAACTGGCAAAGAATTCTCAACGTAGTGGTTATTTCAAAAGCTCTGTGGAATACTTCATGGAACCAGGCAGTTTTCTGGGCCCACGCATAGAGTGGTCTAGAGAACCATGGTGGATTCCCAGCTGTGGAAGTAAAGGATTCTTAATGGAACGAGGTGAAATGTGCGGATCCTGTTTCTGTCTAATCCTGAAACAGGTTCCCCACTTTTCACCTGCCACACACTCGCCCACTTCTCCTCTCCGGGGATAATAAAAAGAAACCAGCGAATTGAGAGAACGCCTGCCCTCCCGCACCCACACCGACCCCACAAAAAAAAAAAAAAACATCCCCTCCAGCTACTAATTAGTATGGTAACTTGCAATATATCCCTGCATTTTTAAATAATGGAGAAAGGATGGTGGAGTGATACTTAGAAGAATGGCTTCTTGTCACTCTCCACAAACAAAAATAGGCCACACCAATTCAGCTACACCTCAGCTTAGTTATGTCCGTGGCAGCCATCTTGGGTTTAAGGAGGCACATACAAACGTTTTCACAATTATGGTGAAACGTGCTGAAAACCTGTAAATAGTTCTCAAGGTACAGGTTAATTCAAAAGATCTGCGGTATATTTCTTGGAACAAGCCAGTTACCTGTGCCCACACATAGAGGGGTCTAGAGAACCATGGTGGATTCCCAGGTGATGAATCAAAGGATTCTTAAAGGAGCAGGCTGAAAAGTGCGGATCCTGTTTCAGTGTAAGACTGAAACAGGATCCCCACTTTTTGCCTGCAACACACATGCCCACTTCTCCTCTCTAGGGATAACAAAAACAACCCATCGGATTGAAACATGGCCTGCCCCCCACCCCCATTACCCCACAGAAAAACGTCCCCTCCAGTGACTCATCCTTATGCTCTCTGGCGAAAGGTCCTCTGCCCTTTAAAATAATGGAGATAGTATGGTGGAATTATACCTAAAAGACTGGCTTATTGTCAGACTTCCATAACAAGTATTGGCAACAGCAAGTGACCTAAGCCTCAGCACACGTTTCTCCATGGCAGCATCTTGGGTTTAAGGAGGCACAGATGAACCTTATCACAATTGTGGCAAAAGGTGCTGCAAAAGCTGTCAAATAATTCTCATGCTAGTGGTTGTTTCAAAAGCTCTGCGGTATAATTCTTTTAACTAGCCATGTAACTGGGCCCATGTATAGAGCGGTCTAGAGACCCGTGGTGGATTCCCAGCTGATGAAGCAAAGGATTCTTAAAGGAACGGAGTGAAAGGTACAGGTCCTGTTTCAGTCTAAGACAGAAAAGGGAACCGCACTTTTCACCAGCCAAACACATGCCCACTTCTCCTCTCTGGGGAAAAGAAAAACAAACCAGCGAACTGACAGAGGGCCTGCGCCCGCCACCCACACTTACCCAAGAAAAAAAAAAAAAGTCCTCTCCAGCTACTAATTATTATGCTAACTTATAAAAGGTTTCCTACATTTTAAAATAATGGAGAAAGGATGGTGGAATGATACTTAAAAGAATGGCCTCCTTCCAGGCTCCAGTAACAAGTGTCGTGAAATCCAAGTCAGCTAGGCCTCAGTATAGTTTAATCCGTGGCAGCCATCTTGTGTTAAAGGAGGCACTGATGAACGTTATCACAATTATGGTGTTATGTGCTGCAAAAACTGGGAAATAATTATATATGTAGTGTTTATTTAAAAAGCTCTGTGGCATACATCTTGGTACTGGCCAGTTACCTGGGCCCATGCATAGTGGGGTCTAGGGAACCATGGTGGATTCCCAGCTGATGAATCAAAGGATTTTTAAAGGAACAGGCTCAAAAGTGTGGATTCTGTTTCAGTCTAAGACTGAAAGAGGATCCGCACTTTTCACCTGCCACACACATATCCACTTCCCTTGTCTAGGCATAATAAATACAAACCACCTGTCTGATAGATGGCCTGTCCCCCATCCCACCCCGACCCCACACAAAAACGTCCCCTCCAGGGACTCATCCTTATGCTAACTGATGAAAGTTTCTCTGTCTTTTAATACAAGGGAAAAAGGATCGTGCAATGATAATGAAAAGACCGGATTCTTGTCAGACACCCGTACCAAGTATTGGCAACACCAAGCCAGATAGTCTCAGTATAGGTTTGTCCATGGAAGCCATCTAGGGTTTAAGGAAGCACTGATGAACCTTATCAAAATTATGGTAAAAGTGCTGTAAAGCTGGCAAATAATTTCCATGGTAGTGGTTATTTCAAAAGTTCTACGACATACTTCTTTGAACTAGCCAGTTAACTGGGCACACGCATAGTGAGGTGTAGAGAACCATGGTGGATTCCCAGCTGATGAAACAAAAGATTCTTAAAGGAAGGGGATGAAAAGTGCAGATCCTGTTTCAGTCTCTGAAACAGGATCTGCACTTTTCACCTGCCACACACATGCCCGTTTCTCCTCCCTGGGGAAAACAAAAAGAAACCATAGAACTGACAGAGGGCTTGCGCCACCAGCCCCCCTGTCCCCACATAAAAACTTCCCCTCTAGCGACTCCTTGTTACTCTAACTGCCAAAAGGTGCTCTGGCTTTTAAAATAGTGGAGAAACTATGGTGGGATGATACGTAAAAGAATGTATTATTGCCAGTCTCCTGTACCAAGTATAGGCCACACCAAGTGAGCTAGGCCTCAACATAGTTTTGTCCATGGCAGCCATCTCGAGATTAAGGAGGAAGAGACGAACCTTATGACAATTATGCCAAAAGGTGCTGCAAAAACTGGCAAATAATTCTCAACGTAGTGGTTATTTCAAAAGCTCTGTGGAATACTTCTTGGAACCAGGCAGTTTTCTGGGCCCACGCATAGAGGGGTCTAGAGAACCATGGTGGATTCCCAGCTGATGAAGCAAAGGACTCTTAATGGAAAGGGGTGAAATATACGGATCCCGTTTCTGTCTAAGATTGAAAGAGGATCCGCACTTTTCACCTGCCACACACATGCCGACCTCTCCTCTATGGGGATAATAAAAACAAACCAGCGAACTGACAGAGGGCCTGACCCTCCCCACCCAAACGGACCCCACAAAAAAAAAAGGCCCCTCCAGCTACTAATTATTATGCTAACTTCCAAAGGTTCCCTGTATTTTTATTTTATTTTTTATTTATTTATTTTTTTTTTTGAGACAGAGTCTCACTCTGTTGCCCAGGCTAGAGTGAGTGCCGTGGCATCAGCCTAGCTCACAGCAACCTCAAACTCCTGGGCTCGAGCGATCCTCCTGTCTCAGCCTCCCGAGTGGCTGGGACTACAGGCATGCACCACCATGCCCGGCTAATTTTTTCTATATATATTTTTAGCTGTCCATATAATTTCTTTCTATTTTTAGTAGAGATGGGGTCTCGCTCTTGCTCAGGCTGGTCTCGAACTCCTGAGCTCAAACAATCTGCCCACCTCGGCCTCCGAGAGTGCTAGGATTATAGGTGTGAGCCACCGCGCCCAGCCCCCTGTATTTTTAAATAATGGAGGAAGGATGGTGGAATGATACTTAGAAGAATGGCTTCTTGGCAGTCTTCACTAACAAAAATAGGCAAAACCAAGTCAGCTACGCCTCAGCATAGTTATGTCCGTGGCAGCCATCTTGGGTTTAAGGAGTCACATACAAACGTTTTCAAAATTATGGTGAAAAGTGCTGAAAATCTGGCAAATAATTCTCAACGTACTGGTTAATTCAAAAGCTCTGCGGCATACATCTTGGAATAAGCCCGTTACCTGTGCCCACCCATAGAGGGGTCTAGACAACCATGGTGGATTCCCAGGTGATCAATCAAAGGATTATTAAAGGAACAAGCTGAAAAGTGCGGATCCTGTTTCAGTGTACGACTGAAACAAGATCTGCACTTCTTGCCTGCAACACACATGCCCACTTCTCCTCTCTAGGGATAATAAAAACAACCCATCGGATTGACAGATGGCCTGCCCCCACCCCTACCACACCACACGAAAACATCCCCTCCAGCGACCCATCCTGATGCTCTCTGGCCAAAGGTCCTCTGCATTTGAAATATTGGAGATAGGATGGTGGATTTATACCTAAAAGACTGGCTTATTGCCAGACTCCCATAGCAAGTATTGGCAACAGCAAATGACCGAGGCCTCAGCACAGGTTTGTCCGTGGCAGCCTTCTGGGTTTTAACGAGGCACAGATGAACCTTATCACAATGATGGTGAAAGGTGCTGAAAAAGCTGTCAAATAATTCTCATGGTAGTGGTTATTTCAAAAGATCTGAGGTATAATTCTTTGACCTAGCCAGGTAACTGGGCCCACGCATAGAGCGGTCTAGAGACCCATCGTGGACTCCCAGCAGATGAAGCAAAGGATTCTTAAAGGAACGGCGTGAAAAGTGCGTGTCCTCTTTCAGTCTAAGACAGAAACGGGATCCACACTTTTCTCCTGCCACACACATGCCCACTTCTCCTCTCTGGGGAAAATAAAAACAAACCAGCGAACTGACAGTGGGCCTGCCCCCACCCACCCACACCGACGCCACAAAAAAAAAAGTTCGTTCGAGCTACTAAATATTAGGCTAACGTGGAAAATGTTCCCTGCATTTTAAAATAATGGAGAAAGGATGGTGGAATGATACTTAAAAGAATGGCCTCCCTTCAGGCTACAGTAACAAGTGTCGTGAAATCCAAGTGAGCTAGGCCTCAGCATAGTTTTCTCCGTGGCAGCCACCTTGTGTTTAAGAAGGCACAGACGAACCTTATCACAATTATGGTGATATCTCCTCCAAAAACCGGCAAATAATTCTACAAGTAGTGTTTATTTCAAATGCTCTGCAGCATAGATATTGGTATTGGCCAGTTACCTGGGCCCAAGCAGAGAGGGGTCTAGGGAACCACGGTGGATTTCCAGCTGATGAATCAAAGGATTTTTAAAGGAAAAGGCTCAAAAGTGCGGATCCTGTTTCAGTCTAAGACTGAAAGAGGATCTGCACTTTTCACCTGCCTCACACATATCCACTTCCCCTGTCTAGGCATAATACATACAAACCGCCGGACTGACAGAGGGCTTGTCCAACAACCCACCCTGACCCCACATAAAAACGTCCCCTCCAGTGACTCATCCTTATGCTAACTGCCGAAAGTTGCTCTGCCTTTTAATATAAGGGAGAAAGTATGGTGCAATGATAATTAAAAGACTGGATTCTTGTCAGACTCCCGTACCAAGTATTGGGAAGACCAAGCGAGATAGCCCTCAGTATAGGTTTGTCCGTGGCAGCCATCTAGGGTTTAAGGAATTACAGATGTACCTTATCAAAATTATGGTAAAAGTGCTGGAAAAGCTGGCAAATCAATTCCATGGTAGTGGTTATTTTTAAAGCTCTGCAGCATACTTCTTTGAACCACCCACTTAACAGGGCCCACGTATTGTGGGGTGTAGAGAACCATGGTGGATTTCCAGCTCATGAAGCGATGGATTCTTAAAGGAAGGATTTGAACATTGCGGATCCTGTTTCAGTCTCTGAAAGTGGATCCGCCCTTTTCAGCAGCCACATACATGCCCACATCTCCTCTCTGGGGATAATAAAAACAAACCACAGAACTGACAGAGGGCTTGCCCCACCAGCCCCCCAGACCCGACACAACACTTCCACTCCCGCGACTCCTTGTTATTCTAACTGCCAAAAGTTGCTCTGGCTTTTAAAATAGTGGAGAAAGGATGGTGGAATGATACTTAAAAGAATGTATTCTTGCCAGTCTCCAGTACCCAGTATGGGCCACACCAAGTGAGCTAGGCCTCAGCATAGTTTTGTCCATGGCAGCCATCTCGAGATTAAGGAGGAAAACACGAACCTTATGACAATTATGGTGAAAGGTGCTGCAAAAGCTGTCAAATAATTCTTATGGTAGTGGTTATTTCAAAAGCTCTGTGGCATAATTGTTTCAACTAGCCTGTTAACTGGGCCCACACATAGAGCGGTCTAGAGACCCATGGTGGATTCCCAGCTGATGAAGCAAAGGGTACTTAAAGGAACGGGGTGAGAAGTGCGGGTCCTGTTTCAGTCTAAGACAGGAACGGAATCCGCACTTTTCCCCTGCCACACTCAGGCCCACTTCTCCTCTCTGGGGAACATAAAAAAAACCGAGCTAACTGACAGAGGGCCTGCGCCCCCCACACACACCGACCCCACAAAAAAAATGTACCCTCCAGCTACTAATTATTATGCTAACTTGGAAAAATTCCCTGCATTTTAAAATAATGGAGTAAGAATGGTGGAATGATACTTAAAAGAATGGCCTCCTTCCAGGCTCCAGTAAAAAGGGTCCTGAAATCCAAGTGACCTAGGCCTCGGCATAGTTTTCTCCGTGGTAGCCATCTTGTATTTAAGGAGGCACAGATGAACCTTATCACAATTATAGTGATATGTGCTACAAAAAGTGGCAAATAATTCTACACGTGGTGTTTATTTCAAAACCTCTACAGTATACATCTTTGTACTGGCCAGGTACCTGGGCCCATGCATAGAGGGGTCTAGGGAACCATGGTGGATTCCCAGCTGTTGAATCAAAGGATTTCAAAGGAACAGTCTGAAAAGTGCGGATCCTGTTTCAGTCTAAGAATGAAACAGGATCCGCACTTTTCACCTGCCACACACATATCCACTTCCCCTGTCTGGGCATAATAAAAAAAAACCACGGGACTGAGAGAGGGCCTGTCCCCCAACCCATCCCAACCCCACAAAAAGACGTCCCTTCCAGTGACTCATCCTTATGATAACTGCCGAAAGTTGCTCTGCCTTTTAATATAAGGGAGAAAGGATGGTGCAATGATAATTAAAAGACTGGATTCTTGTCAGACTCCCGTACCAAGTATTGGCAACACCAAGCGAGTAGCTCTCCATATAGGTTTGTCCGTGGCGCCATCTAGGGTTTAAGGAAGCACAGATGAATCTTATCAAAATTATGGTAAAAGTGCTGGAAAAGCTGGCAAATAATTTCCATGGTAGTGGTTATTTCAAAGGCTCTGTGACATACTTCTTTGAACTAGCAAGTTAACTGGGCCCACGCATAGTGGGGTGTAGAGAACCATGGTAGATTCCCAGCTGATGAAGCAAACGATTCTTAAAGGATCAGGATGAAAAGTGCGTCTCCTGTTTCAGTCTCTGAAACAGGATCCGCACTTTACACATGCCACACACATGCCCAATTCTCCTCTCTGGGGGTAATAAAAAGAAACCACAGAAGGAAAGAGCTCTTGAGCCCCAGCCACCCAGACCCCACATAAAAACTTCCCCTCCAGCGACTACTTGTTATTCTAACTGCAGAAACATGCTTTGGCTTTTAAAATAGTGGAGAAAGGATGGTGGAATGATACTTAAAAGAATGTAATCCTGCCAGACTCAAGTACCAAGTATCAGACACATCAAGTGTGCTAGGCCTCAGCATAGTTTTCTCCATGGCAGGCATCTCAAGATTAAAGAAGAAGAGACGATCCTTATGACAATTACGTGAAAGGTGCTGCAAAAACTGGCAAATAATTCTCAACGTAGTGGTTATTTCAAAAGCTCTGTGGAATACCTCTTGGAACCAGGCAGTTTTCTGGGCCCACGTGTAGAGGGGTCTACAGAACCATGGTGGATTCCCAGCAGATGAAGCAAAGGATTCATAATGGAACGGGGTGAAAAGTGCGGATCATGTTTCTGTCTAAGGCTAAAACCGGATCCCCACTTTTCACCGGCCACACACATGCCCACTTCTCCTCTCTGGGGATAATAAAAACAAATCAGCGAACTGACAGAGGGCCTGCCCCCCCCCCACCGACCGCACAAAAATAAAAGTCCCCTCCAGCTACTAATTATTATGCTAACTTGCAAAAGGTTCCCTGCATTTTTAAATAATGGAGAAAGGATGGTGGAATGATACTTAGAAGAATGGCTTCTTGTCAGTCTCCACTAAGAAAAATAGGCAAAACCAAGTCAGCTAAGCCTCAGCATAGTTATGTCTGTGGCAGCCATCTTGCGTTTAAGGAGGCAAATACAAACATTATCACAATTATGGTGAAACGTGCTGAAAAACTGGCAAAGAATTCTCAACGTACTGGTTAATTCAAAAGCCCTGAGGCATACTTCTTGGAACAAGGCAGTTACCTCTGCCCACGTATAGAGGGATCTAGAGAAACATGGTGGATTCCCAGGTGATGAATCAAAGGATTCTTAAAGGAACAGGCTGAAAAATTCGGATCCTCTGTCAGTCTAAGACTGAAACAGGATCCGCACTTTTTGCCTGCAACACACATGCCCACTTATCCCCTCTAGGGATAATAAAAACAACCCATCTGATTGACAGATGGCCTGCCCCTGCCCTCCAGCACCCCTCACAAAGACGTCCCCTCCAGCCACTCATCCTTATGCTATCTGGCAATAGGTCCTCTGCCTTTTAAAATAATGAAGATAGGATGGTGAAATTATACCTAAAAGACTGGCTTATTGCCAGACACCCATAACTATTATTGGCAACAACAAGAGACCTAGGCATCAGCACACGTTTGTCCGTGGCAACCATCGTGGGTTTATGGAGGCACAGATGAACCTTATCACAATTATAGTGATAGGTGCTACAAAAGCTGTCAAATAATTCTGAAGGTAGTGGTTATTTCAAAAGCTCTGCGTCATAATTCTTTGAACTAGCCTGTTAACTGGGCCCACGCATAGAGCGGTCTAGAGACCCATTGTGGATTCCCATCTGATGAAGCAAAGGATTCTTAAAGGAGGGGGTGAAAGTGCGGGTTCTGTTTCAGTCTAAGACAGAAACGGGATTCGAACTTTTCACCTGCCACACACATGCCCACTTCTCCTCTCTGGGGAAAAGAAAAAGTAAGCAGCGAACTGACAGAGGGACTGCACCCCTCACCCACACAGACCCCACAAAAAAAAAGTCCCCTCCAGCTATCAATTATTATGCTAACTTGCAAAAGTTTCCTTGCATTTTAAAATAATGGAGAAAGGATTGTGGGATGATACTTAAAAGAATGGCCTCCTTCCAGGCTCCAGTAACAAGTGTCGTGAAATCCAAGTGAGCTAGGCCTCAGCATAGTTTTCTCCCTGGCAGCCATCTTGTGTTTAAGGAGGCACAGACGAACCTTATCACAATTATGGTGATATGTGCTGCAAAAACTGGCAAATAATTCTACACGTAGACTTTGTTTCAAAAGCTGTGTGGCATACACGGTACTGGCCAGTTACCTGGGCCAATGCATAGAGAGGTTTAGGGTACCATGGTGGATTCCCAGCTGATGAATCAAAGGATTTTTAAAGGAACAGGCTGAAAAGTGTGGATCGTGTTTCAGACTAAGACTGAAACACGATCCGCACTTTTCACCTGCCACACATATATCCACTTCCCCTGTCTCAGCATAATAAAAAAAAAAACAGCTGGACTGACAGAGGGCCTGTCCCCCAACCCATCCCGACCCCACTCAAAGACGTCCCCTCCAGTGACTCATCCTTATGATTACTGCCGAAAGTTGCTCTGCCTTTTAATATAAGGGAGAAAGGATGGTCCAATGATAATTAAAAGCCTGGATTCTTCTCAGACTCCCGTACCAAGTATTGGCAACACTAAGCCAGATAGGCGTCAGTATAGGTTTGTCCGTGCCAGCCATCTAGGGTTTAAGGAACCACAGATGAACCTTATCAAAATTATGGTAAAAGGGCTGTAAAAGGTGGCAAATAATTTCCATGGTAGTGGTTATTTCAAAGAGTCTGCGGCATACTTCTTTGAACTAGCCAGTTAACTGGGCCCATTCATTGTCGGGCGTAGAGAACCATGGTGGATTCCCAGCTGATCAATCAAAGGATTCTTAAAGGAACAGGGTGAAAAGTGCGGGTCCTTTCTTAGTCTAAGACAGAAACGAGATGCGCACTTTTCAACTGCCACACACACGCCCACTTCTCCTCTCTGGGGAAAATAAAATCAAACCAGTGAACTGACAGAGGGCCTGTCCCCCAACCCACCCAGACCCCACAAAAAAACGTCCCCTCCAGTGACTCATCCTTATGCTATCTCCCGAAATTTGCTCTGCTTTTTAATATAAGGGAGAAAGGATGGTGCAATGATAATTAAAAGACTGGATTCTTGTCAGACTCCCATACCAATTATTGGCAACACCAAGCGACGTAGCCCTCAGAAAAGGTTTATCCGTCGCAGCCATCTAGGTTTTAAGGAAATACAGATGAACCTTATAAAAATTATGGTAAAAGTCCTGAAATAGCTGGGAAATAATTTCCATGGTAGTGGTTATTTCAAAAGCTCTGGGGCATACTTCTTTAAACTAGCCAGTTAAATGGGCCCATGCACAGTGCGGTGTAGAGAACCATGGTGGATTCCCAGCTGATGAAGCAAAGGATTCTTAAAGGAACTGGATGAAAAGTGCGGATCCTGTTTCAGTCTCTGAAACAGGATCCGCACTTTTCACCCGCCACACACATGCCCACTTCTCTTCTCTGGGGATAATAAAAAGAAACCACAGAACTGACAGAGGGCTTTTCCCACTAACCAACCAGAAACCACATAAAAACTTCCCCTTCAGCAACTCCTTGTTATTCTGCCTTCCCAGAGGTGCACTGGCTTTCAAAATAGTGGAGAAGGATGGTGGAATTATATTTAAAAGAATGTATTCTTGCCAGTCTCCAGTAGCAAGTATTGGCCACACCAAGTGAGCTAGGCCTCAGCATAGTTTTGGCCATGGCAGGCAACTCGAGATTAAGGAGGAAGAGGCGAACCTTATGACAATTATGGTGAAAGGTGCTGCAAAAACTGGCAAATAATTCTCAACGTAGTGGTTATTTCAAAAGCTCTGTGGAATAATTCTTGGAACCAGGCAGTTTTCTAGGCCCACGCATAGAGAGGTCTAGAGAACCATGGTGGATTCCCAGCTGATGAAGCAAAGGATTCTTAATAGAACAGGGTGAAAACTGAGGATCCTGTTTCTGTCTAAGACTGAAACTGGATCCGCACTTTTCACCTTCCACACACATGCCCACTTCTCCTCTCTGGGGATAAGAAAAACAAACCTGCTATCTGACAGAAGGCCTGCCCCCCCACACCGACCCCACCAAAAAAAAAAAACATGTCCCCTCCAGCTACTAATTATTATGCTAACTTGCAAAATGTTCCCTGCATTTTTAAATAATGGAGAAAGGATGGTGGAATGATACTTAGAAAAATGTCTTATTGTCAGTCTCCACTAACAAAAATAGGCAACAACAAGTCAGCTACGCCTCAGCATAGTTATGTCCGTGGCAGCCATCTTGCGTTTAAGGAGGGACATACAAACGTTATCACAATTATGGTGAAACGTGCTGAAAACCTGGCAAAGAATTCAAGAACTGGTTAATTCAAAAGCCCTGAGGCATACTTCTTGGAACAAGCCAGTTACCTGTGCCCACGCATAGAGGGGTCTAGAGAAACATGGTGGATTCCCAGGTGATGCTTCAAAGGATTCTTAAAGGAACAGGCTGAAAAATGCGGAACCTGGTTCAGTCTAAGACTGAAACAGGATCCGCACTTTTTGCGTGCAACACACATGCCCACTTTTCCTCTCTTGGGATAATAATAACAACCCATTGGATTGACAGATGGACTGCCCCGACCCCCACCACCCCACACAAAAACGTCCCGTCCAACGACTCATCCTTATGCTATCTGGCGAAAGGTCCTCTGCCATTTAAAATAATGAAGATAGGATGCTGGAATTATACCTAAAAGACTGGCTTATTGCCAGACTCCCATACGACGTAATGGCAACAGTAAGTGACCTAGGCCTCAGCACACGTTTGTCCGTGGCATCCATCTTGGGTTTAAGTAGGCACAGATTTACCTTATAACAATTATGGTGATAGGTGCTGCAAAAGCTGTCAAATAATTCTAATGGTAGTGGTTATTTCAAACCATTCAAACCATAATTCTTTGAACTAGCCAGTTAACTGAGCCCACACATAGAGTGGTCTAGAGACCCATGGTGGATTCCAAGCTGATGAAGCAAAAAATTCTTAAAAGAACAGGGTGAAAAGTGCGGGTCCTGTTTCAGTCTAAGACAGACACGGAATCCGTACTTTTCACCTGCCACATACATGCCCACTTCTCCTCTCTGGGGAAAATAAAAACAAACCAGTGAACTGACAGAGGACCTGCGGCCCCCACCCACACTGACCCCACACACAAAAAAGTCCCCTCCAACTCCTAATTATTATGCTACCTTGCAAAAGGTTTCCTGCATTTTAAAATAATGGAGTAAGAATGGTGGAATGATACTTAAAAGAATGGCCTCCTTCCAGGCTCCAGTAACAAGTGTCGTGAAATCCAAGTCAGCTAGGCCTCAACATAGTTTTCTCCGTGGCAGCCATCTTGTGTTTAAGGAGGCACAGACGAACCTTATAAAATTATGGTGATATGTGCTGCGAAAACTGGCAAATAATTCTACACGTATTGTTTATTTCAAAAGCTCTGCGGCATATATCTTTGTACTGGCCAGGTACCTGGGCCCATGCATAGAGGGGTCTAGGGAATGATGGTGGATTCCCAGCTCATGAAACAAAGGATTCATAATGGAAAGGGGTGAAAATTGCGGATCCTGTTTCTGTCTAAGACTGAAACAAGATCCGCATTTTTCACCTGCCACACACATGTGCACTTCTCTTCTCTGGGGATAATAAAAGCAAACCAGGGAACTGACAAAGGGCCTGCCCACCCTATTCCGACCCCACAAAAAAAAGTCCCCTCCAGCTACTTATTATTATGCTAACTTGCAAAATTTCCCTGCCTTTTTAAATAATGGAGGAAGGATGTTAATGATACTTAGAAGAATGGCTTCTTGTCAGTCTCCACTAACAAAAATAGGCAACACCAAGTCAGCTATGCTTCAGCATAGTTATGTCCGTGGCAGCCATATTGGGTTTATGGAGACACATACAAACGTTATCACAATTATGGTGAAACTGCTGAAATCCTGGCAAAGAATTCTCAATGTACTGGTTAAGTCAAAAGCTCCGTGGCATACATCTTGGAACAAGCCAGTTACCTGTGCCCATGCATAGAGGGGTTGAGGATGCTCTTTCAGTCTACGACTGAAACAGGATCCGTACTTTTTGCCTGCAACACACATACCCACTTCTCTCTAGGGATAACAAAAACAACACATCGGATTGTCAGACGGCCTGCCCCCGTCCCTCACCACCCAGCACAAACACGTTCCCTCCAGCGACTCATCCGTATGCTATCTGGTGAAAGGTCCTCTGCCTTTTAAAATAATGGAGATAGGATGGTGGAATTATACCTAAAAGACTGGCTTATTGTCAGACTCCCATACCAACTATTGGCAACAGCAAGTGACCTAGGCCTCAGCACAGGTTTGTCTCTGGCAGCCATCTTGGGTTTAAGGACGCACAGATGAACCTTATCAGAATTATGGTGAAAGGTGCTGCAAAAGCTGTCAAATAACTCTCATGGTAGTGGTTATTTCAAAAGGTCTGTGCCACAATTCTTTGAACTAGCCAGTTAGCTTGGCCCACACATAGAGCGGTCTAGAGACCCATGGTGGATTCCCAGCTGATGAAGCAAAGGATTCTTAAAGGAACGGGGTGAAAAGTGAGGGTCCTGTTTCAGTCTAAGACAGGAATGGTCCGCACTTTTCCCCTGCCACACAGATGCCCACTTCTCTTCTCTGGGGAACAAAAAAACAAACCAGGGAACTGACAGAGCACCTGCGCCCCCCACCCACACAGACCCCACAAAAAAATCCCCTCCAGATACTAATTATTATGCTAACTTGCAAAAGATTCCCTGAATTTCAAAATAATGAAGAAAGGATGGTGGAATGACACTTAAAAGAATGGCCTCCTTCCAAACTCCATTGTCAAGTGTCATGAAATCCAAGTGAGCTAGGCCTCAGCATAGTTTTTTTGTTTTTTTTTTTTTTTTGATTCAGACTCACTCTGTTGCCCAGGTTAAGGTGAGTGCCGTGGCGTCAGCCTAGCTCACAGCAACCTCAAACTCCTGAGCTCAAGCGATCCTCCTGTCTCAGCCTCCCGAGTAGCTGGGACTACAGGCATGCACCACCATGCCTGGCTAATATTTTTTATATATATTTTTAGCTGTCCATATCATTTCTTTCTATTTTTAGTAGAGATGGGGTCTCACTCTTGCTCAGGCTGGTCTCGAACTCCTGAGCTCAAACGATCTGCCCACCTCGGCCTCCCAGAGTGCTAGGATTACAGGCGTGAGCAACCGCGCCCGGCCAGCCTCAGCATAGCTTTCTCCGTGGCAGCCATTTTGTCCTTAAGGACCCAAGGACGAACATTATCACAATTATGGTGATATGTGCTGCAAAAACTGGCAAATAATTCTAGACTTAGTGTTTATTTCAAAAGCTCTGTGGCATACATCCTGGTACTGGGCAGTTACCTGGGCCCATGCATAGAGGGGTCTAGGGAAGCATGGTGGATTCCCAGCTGATGAATCAAAGGATTTTTAAAGGAACAGGCTGAAAAGTGTGGATCCTGTTTCAGTCGACTTTTCACCTGCCACACACATATCCACTTCCCCTGCCTGGGCATAGTAAATACAAACCGCCGGACTGACAGAGGGCTTGTCCCACCACCCACCCCTACCCCACACAGAAACTTCCCGTCCAGTGACTGATCCTTATGCTAACTGCCGAAAGTTGCTCTGCCTTTTAATATAAGGGAGAAGGGATGGTGCAATGATAATTAAAAGACTGGATTCTTATCAGACTCCCATACCAGGTATTGGCAACACCAAGTGAGATAGCCCTCAGTATAGGTTTGTCCGTGGCAGCCATCTAGGGTTTAAGGAAGCACAGATGAACCTTATCAAAATTATGGTAAAAGTGCTGGAAAAGCTGGCAAATAATTTCCATGGTAGCAGTTATTTCAAAAGCTCTGCAGAATTTTTCTTTGAACTAGCCAGTTAACTGGGCCCACGCATAGTGGGGTATAGAGAACCATGGTGGATTCCCAGCTGAAGAAGCAAAGTATTCTTAAAGGACCGGGGTGAAAAGTGCGGATGTTGTTTCAGTCTCTGAAACAGAATCCGCACTTTTCCCCTGCCACATACATGCCCACTTCTCCTCTCTGGGGATAATAAAAACAAACCACCGAACTGCCACAGGCCTTGCCCCACCAGCCCCCCAGGACCCACGTAAAAATTTCCTCTCCAATGACTTTTGTTATGCTAACTGCCGAAAGGTGCTGTGGCTTTTAATATAGTGGAGAAAGGATGGTGGAATGATAGTTAAAAGAATGTATTCTTGCCAGTCTCCAATATCAAGTATCGGCCACACAAAGTGACCTAGGCCTCAGCATAGTTTTGTCCATGACAGCCATGTCTAGATTAATGAGGAAGATATGAACCTTATGACAATTACGGTGAAAAGTGCTGCAAAAACTGGCAAATAATTCTCAACGTAGTGGTTATTTCAAGAGCTCTGTGGAATACTTCTTGGAAGCAGGCAGTTTTCTGGACCTTCGCATAGAAGGGTCTAGAGAACCATGGTGGATTCCCAGCTGATGACGTGAAGGATTCTTAATAGAACGGGGTGAAATGTGCGGATCCTGTTTCTGTATAGGACTGAAACAGGATCGGCACTTTTTACCTGCAACACACATGCCCACTTCTCCTCTATGGGGATAATAAAAACAAACCACCAGACTGACAGAGAGCCTGCCTCCCCACAAAGCACACCGACCCCACAAAAAAATAGTCCCATCCAGTTACCAAATATTATGCTAACTTGTAAAATTTCCCTGCAATTTTAAATAATGGAGAAAGGATAGTGGAATGATACTTAGAAAAATGGCTTCTTGTCAGTCTGCACTAATAAAAATAGGCAACACCAAGTCAGCTAAGCCTCAGCATAGTTATGTCTGTCGCAGCAATCTTGGGTGTAAGGAGGCACACACAAACGTTATCACAATTATGGTGAAACGTGCTGAAAAACTGGCAAAGAATTCTCAACATACTGGTTAATTTATAAGCTCTGTGGCATAATTCTTGGAAAAAGCCAGTTACCTGTGCCCACGCATAGAGGAGTATAGAGAACCATGGTGGATTCCCAGGTGATGAATCAAAGGATTCTTAAAGGAACAGACTGAAAAGTGCGGATCCTGTTCAGTCTAAGACTGAAACAGGATCCGCACTTTTTTGCCTGCCACACACATGCCCATTTCTCCTCTGTAGGGATAACAAAAACAACCCATCGGATTGACAGACGGCCTTCCCCCGACCCCCACCACCCCACACAAAAACGTCCGCTCCAGCGACTCATCCTTCTGCTATCTGGTGAAAGGTCCTCTGCCTTTTAAAATAATGGAGATAGGATGGTGGAATTATACCTAAAAACTGGCCTTTTGCCAGACTCCCGTACCAATTATTGGTAACAGGAAGTGACCTAGGCCTCAGCATAGGTTTGTCCGTGGAAGCCATCTAGGGTTAAAGGAAGCACAGATGAACCTTATCAAAATTATGGTAAAAGTGCTGGAAAAGCTGACAAATATTTCCATAGTAGTGGTTATTTCAAAAGATCTGCGGCATACTTCTTTCAACTAGCCAGTTAACTGGGCCCACGCATAGTGGGGTGTAGAGAACAATGGTGGATTCCCACCTGATGAATCGAAGGATTCTTAAAGGAACGGGATCAAAAGTGCGGATCCTGTTTCAGTCTTTGAAACAGGATACGCACTTTTCCCCTGCCACACACATGCCCACTTCTCCTCTCTGGGGATAATAACAACAAAACACCGAACTGACAGAGGGCCTGCCCTCCCCCACCCACACCAACCCTACCAAAAAAAAAAAAGTCCCCTCCAGCTACTAATTTTTATGCTAACTTGCAAAATGTTCCCTGCATTTTTAAATAATGGAGAAAGGATGGTGGAATGATACTTAGAAGAATGGCTTCTTGTCAGTCTGCACTAACAAAAATAGGCAACACCAAGTCAGCTAAACCTCAGCATAGTTATGTCCGTGGCAGCCATCCTGCGTTTAAGGAGGCACATACAAAAGTTATCACAATTATGGTGAAACGTGCTAAAAACCTGGCAAAGAATTCTCAACGTACTGGTTAATTTAAAAGCTCTGAGGCATACTTCTTGGAACAAGCCAGTTACCTCTGCCCACGCAAAGATGGGTCTAGAGAACCATGGTGGATTCCCAGGTGATGAATCAAAGCATTCTTAAAGGAACAGACAGAAAAGTGCGGATCCTGTTTCAGTGTAAGACTGAAACAGGATCCGCACTTTTTGCCTGCAACACACATGCCCACTTCTCTTCTCTAGGGATAACAAAATCAACCCATCAGATAGACAGATGGCCTTCCCCCGCCCCCCACCACCCCACACAAAAACGTCCCCTCCAGCCACTCATCCTTATGCTATCTGGCGAATGGTCCTCTGCCTTTTAAAATAATGAAGATACGATGGTGGAATTATACCTAAAAGACTGGCTTATTGCCAGACTCCCTTACCAAGTATTGGCAACAGCAAGTGACCTAGGCCTCAGCACACGTTTGTCCCTGGTAGCCATCTTGGGTTTAGAGATGCACAGAGGAACCTTACCAGAATTATGGTGAAAGTTGCTGCAAAAGCTGTCAAATAATGCTCATGGTAGTGGTTATTTCAAAAGGTCTGCAGCATAATTCTTTGAACTAGCCAGTTAGCTTGGCCCACGCATAGAGCGGTCCAGAGACCCATGGTGGATTCCCAGCTGATGAAGCAAATGATTCTTAAAGGAACGGGGTGAAAAGTGCGGGGCCTGTTTCAGTCTAAGACAGGAATGGAATCCGCACTTTTCCCCTGCAACACAGATGCTCACTTGTCTTCGCTCGGGAACATAAAAACAAACCTGCGAACTGACAGAGGATTTGCGCTCCCCACCCTCACAAAAGCCACAAAAAAAATCCCCTCCAGATACTAATTATTATGCTAACTTGCAAAAGATTCCCTGCATTTCAAAATAATGAAGAAAGGATGGTGGAATGACACTTAAAAGAATGGCCTCCTTCCAAACTCCATTGTCAAGTGTCATGAAATCCAAGTGAGCTAGGCCTCAGCATAGTTTTCTCTGTGGCAGCCATCTTGTGTTTAAGGACCCATAGACGAACCTTATCACAATTATGGTCATATTTGCTGAAAAAACTGGCAAATAATTCTACACGTAGTGTTTATTTCAAAAGCTCTGCAGCATACATCTTGGTACTGGCCACTTACCTGGGCCCATGCATAGAGGGGTCTAGGGAACCATGGTGGATTCCCAGCTGATGAATCAGAGGATTTTCAAAGGAACACGCTGAAAAGTGCGGATCCTGTTTCAGTTGAAGACTGAATCAGGATCCGCACTTATAACCTGCCACACACATATCTACTTCCCCTGTCTGGGCATAATAAATACAAACCTCCGGCCTGACAGAGGGCCTGTCCCCCAACCCACCCAGATCCCACACAAAAACATCCCCTCCAGTGACTCATTCTTATGCTAACTGCCGAAAGTTGCTCTGCCTTTTCATATAAGGGAGAAAGGATTGTGGATTGATAATTAAAGACTGGATTCTTGTCAGACTCCCGTACCAAGTATTGGCAACACCAAGCGAGATAGCCTTCAGTATAGGTTTGTCCATGGCAGCCATCTAGCGTTTAATGAAGCACAGATGAACCTTATCAAAATTATGGTAAATGTGCTGGAAAAGCTGGCAAATAATTTCCATGGTAGTGGTTATTTCAAAAGCTCTGGGGCATACTTCCTGAACTAGCCAGTTAACTGGTCCCACGCATAGTGGGGTGTAGAGAACCATGGGAGATTTCCAGCTGATGAAGCGAAGGATTCTTAAAGGAACGGGATGAAACGTGCGGATCCTGTTTCAGTTTCTGAAACAGGATCCGCACTTTTCACCTGCCAAACACATGCTCACTTCTCCTTTCTGGGGATAATAGAAAGGAACTACAGAACTGACAGAGGGCTTACCCCACCAGCCCCCAGAACCCACATAAAAACTTCGCCTCCAGCCACTCTTTCTTATTCTAACTGTCGAAAGGCGCTCTGGCGTTTAAAATAGTGGAGAAGGATGGTGTAATGATACTTGAAAGAATGTATTCTTGCCAGTCTCCAATACCAAATATCGGCCACACCAAGTGAGCCAGACCTCAGCATAGTTTTGTCCATGGCAGCCATCTCGAGATTCAGGAGCAAGAGACGAACCTTATGACAATTATGGTGAAAGGTGCTGCAAAAACTGGCAAATAATTCTCAAGGTAGTGGCTATTTCAAAAGCTCTGTGGAATACTTATTGGAACCGGGCAGTTTTCTGGGCCCACGCACAGAGGGGACTAGAGAACCATAGTGGATTCCCAGGTGATGAATCAAAGGATTCTTAAAGGAACAGGCTGAAAAGTGCAGATCCTGTTTCAGTCTAAGACTGAAACATTATATGCACTTTTTGCCTGCAACACACATGCCCAATTCTCCTCTCTAGGGATAACAAAAACAACCCATCGGATTGACAGATGGCCTGCCCCCGCCCCCCAACACCCCACACAAAAACGTACCCTCCAGCGACTCATACTTATGCTATCTGGCGAAAGGTCCTCTGCCTTCTAAAATAATGAAGATAGGATCGTGGAATTATACCTCAAAGACTGGCTTTTTGCCAGACTCCCATACCAATTATTGCCAACAGTAAGTGACCTAGGCCTCAGCATAGGTTTGTCCGTGGCAGCCATCTAGGGTTTAAGGAAGCACAGATGAACCTTATCAAAATTATGGTAAAAGTGCTGGAAAAGCTGGCAAATAATTTCCATAGTAGTGGTTATTTCAAAAGCTCTGGGGTATATTTCTTTGAACTAGCCTGTTAACTGGGCCCATGCATAGAGCGGTCTAGAGAACCATGGTGGAATCCCAGCTGATAAAGCAAAGGGTATTTAAAGGAACAGGCTGAAAAGTGCAGGTCATGTTTCAGTCTAAGACAGAAACGAGATCCGCACTTTTCACCTGCCTCACACATGCCCACTTCTCCTCTCTGGGGAAAATAAAAAGTAACCAGCGAACTGACAGAGGGCCTGCGCCCCCCACCCACACTGACCCCCCCCAAAAAAATTACCCTCCAGCTACTAATTATTATGCTAACTTGCAAAAGTTTCCCTGCATTTTAAAACAATGGAGAAACGATGGTGGAATGATCCTAAAAAGAATGGCCTCCTTCCAGGTTCCATTAACAGTGTCATGAAATCAAAGTGAGCTAGGCCTCAGCATAGTTTTCTGCGTGGCAGCTATCTTGTGTTTAAGGAGGCACAGACGAACCTTATCTCCATTATGGTAATATGTGCTGCAAAAAGTGGCAAATATTTCTAAAGTTAGTGTTTATCTCAAAAGCTGTGCGGCATACATCTTGGTACTGGCCAGTTACCTGGGCCCATGCATAGAGTGGTCTAGGGAACCATGGTGGATTCACAGCTGATGAATCAAAGGATTTTTAAAGGAACAGGCTGAAAAGTGCGGATCCTGTTTCAGTGTAAGACAGAAACAGGATCCGCACTTTTCAACTGCCACACACGTATCCACTTCCCCTTTCTTGGCATAACAAAAAAAAGCTGCCGACTGACAGAGGGCCTGTCCTCCAACCCACCCTGACCCCACACAAAAACGTCCCCTCCAGTGACTCATCCTTATGTTAACTGCCGAAAGTTTCTCTGCCTTTTAATATAAGGCAGAAAGGATGGTGCAATGATAATTAAAAGACTGGATTTTTGTCAGACTCCCGTACCAAGTATTGGCAACACCAAGCGAGTAGCCCTCCATATAGGTTTGTTCATGGCAGCCATCTACGGTTGAAGGAAGCACAGATGAACCTTATCAAAATTATGGTAAAAGTGCTGGAAATGCTGGCAAATAATGTCCATGGTAGTGGTTATTTCAAAAGCTCTCTAGCATACTTCTTTGAACTAGCCAGGTAACTGGGCCCACGCATAGTGGGTTGTAGAGAACCATGCTGGATTCCTAGCTGATCAAGTGAAGGATGCTTAAAGGAACAGGATGAAAAGTGTTGATCCTGTTTCAGTCTCTGAAACAGGATCCGCACTTTTCACGTGCCACACTCATGCGCACTTCTCCTCTCTTAGGATAAAAAAAGGAAACCACAGAACTGACACGGGGCTTGCCGCACCAGCCACCCAGACCCTACATAAAAACTTCCCCTCCAGCGACTCCTTGTTACTCTAACTGTAGAAACGGGCTTTGGCTTTTAAAATAGTGGAGAAAGGATGGTGGAATGATACTTAAAAGAATGTAATCCTGCCAGTCTCCAGTAACAAGTATCAGCCACACCAAATGAGCTAGGCCTCAGCATAGTTTTGTCCATGGCAGGCATCTCGAGATTAAGGATGAAGAGACGAACCTTATGACAATTATGGTGAAAGTCGCTGCAAGAACTAGCAAATAATTCTCAATATAGTGGTTATTTCAAAAGCTCTGTGGAATACTTCATGGAAACAGGCAGTTTTCTGGGGCCAAGCATAGAGTTGCCTAGAGAACCATGGAGTATTCCCAGCTGTTGAAGTAAATGATTCTTAATGGAAGGGAATGAAATGTGCGGATCCTGTTTCTCTCTAAGACTGAAACAGGATCCGCACTTTTCACCTGCCACACACATGCCCACTTCTCCTCCCTGGGGATAATAAAATCAAATCAGCGAACTGATAGAGGGCATGCCCACCCCCATCCACACCGACCCCAGGAAAAAAAAAAAGTCCTTTCCAGCTACTAATTAATATGCTAACTTGCAAAAGGTTCCCTGCATTTTTAAATAATGGAGAAAGAATGGTGTAATGATACTTAGAAGAACAGCTTCTTGTCTGTCTCCAGTAACAAAAATAGGCAACACCAAGTAAGCTACGCCTCAGCATAGTTATGTCCATAGCAGCCATCTTAGGTTTAAGGAGGCACATACAAACGTTATCACAATTATGGTGAAAGGTGCTGAAAACCCAGCAAGGGATTCTCAATGTACTGGTTAATTTAAAAGCTCTGAGGCATACTTCTTGGAACAAGCCAGTTACCTCTGCCGACGCATAGATGGATCTAGAGAACCATGGTGGATTCCCAGGTGATGAATCAAATGATTCTTAAAGGAACAGGCTGAAAAGTGCGGATTCTGTTTCAGTGTACGACTGAAACAGAATCCGCACTTTTTGCCTGCAACACACATGCCCACTTCTCCTCTCTAGGGATAACAAAAACAACCCATCGGATAGACAGATGGCCTGCCCCCGCCCACCACCACCCCACACAAAAACGTCCCCTCCAGCCACTCATCCTTATGCTATCTGGTGAAAGGTCCTCTGCATTTTAAAATAATGAAGATACGATGGTGAAATTATACCTAAAAGACTCCTTATTGCCAGATACTCACACCATTATTGGCAACAGCAAGTGACCTAGGCCTCAGCACAGCTTTGTCCGTGGCAGCCATCTGGGGTTTAAGGAGGCACAGATAAACCTTGTAACAATTATGGTGAAAGATGCTGCAAAAGCTCTCAAATAGATCTCATGGTAGTGGTTATTGCAAAAGCTCTGCGGCATAATTCTTTGAACTAGCCAGTTAACTGAGCCCACGCATAGAGTGGTCTAGAGACCCATGGTGGATATCCAGCTGATGAAGCAAAGGATTCTTAAGGGAACGGGGTGAAAAGTGCCGGTCATGTTTCAGTCTAAGACAGAAACGGAATCTGCACTTTTCACCTGCCACACACATGCCCACTTCTCCTCTCTGGGGAAAAGGAAAACAAACCAGCGAACTGACAGAGGCCCTGCGCCCCCCACCCACACCAACTCCCCGCAAAAAAAGTCCCCTCCAGCTACTAATTATTATGCTAACTTGCAAAAGGTTCCCTGCATTCTAAAATAAAGGAGAAACGATGGTGGAATGATACTTAAAAGAATGGCCTCCTTCCAGGCTGCAGTAACAAGTGTCGTGAAATCCAAGACAGCTACGGTTAGCATAGTTTTCTCCATGGCAGCCATCTTGTGTTTAAGGAGGCACAGACGAACCTTATCACAATTATGGTAATATGTGGTGAAAAAAACTGGCAAATAATTCTAAAGGTAGTGTTTATCTCAAAAGCTGTGCGGCATACATCTTGGTACTGGCCAGTTACATGGGCCCATGCATGGAGGGGTCTAGGGAACCATGGTGGATTCCCAGTTGATGAATCAAAGCGTTTTTAAAGGAACAGGCTAAAAAGTGCGGATCCTGTTTCAGTCTAAGACTGAAACAGGATCTGCACTTTTCACCCGCCACACACATATCCACTTCCCTGTCTGGGCATAATAAATACAAACCACCAGACTGACAGAGGGCCTGTCCCCCAACCCACCCCGACACCACACAAAAACGTCCCCTCCGTTGACTCATCCTTATGCTAACTGCCGAAAGTTGCTCTGCCTTTTATTATAAGGGAGAAAGGATGGTGCAATGATAATTAAAAGACTGGACTCTTGTCAGACTCCCGTACCAAGTATTGGCAACACCAAGCGAGATAGCCCTCAGTATAGGTTTGTCCGTGGCAGCCATCTAGGGTTTAAGGAAGCACAGATGAACCTTATCAAAATTATGGTAAAAGTGCTGGAAATGCTGGCAAATAATGTCGATGGTAGTGGTTATTTCAAAAGCTCTGCTGCATAATTCTTTGAACTAGCCAGTTAATTCGGCCCACGCATAGAGTGGTCCAGAGACCCATGGTGGATTCCCAGCTGATGAAGCAAAGGATTCTTAAAGGAACGGGGTGAAAAGTGCGGGTCCTATATCAGTCTAAGACAGAAATAGGATCCACACTTTTCCCCTGCCACACACATGCCCACTTCTCCTCTCTGGGGAAACTAAAAGCAAACCAGCGACTTGACAGAGGGCCTGCAACCCCCACCCACACTGACCCCACAAAAAAAATGTCCCCTCCAGCTATTAATTATTATGCTAACTTGGAAAAGGTTCCCTGCATTTTAAAATAATGGAGTAAGAATGGTGGAATGATACTTGAAAGAATGGCCTCCTTCCAGGTTCCAGTAGGAAGTATCGTGAATTCCAAGTGACCTAGGCCTCAGCATAGTTTTCTCCGTGGCAGCCATCTTGTGTTTAAGGAGGCACAGACGAACCTTATCAGAATTATGGTGATATGTGCTGCAAAAACTGGCAAATAATTCTACACGTAGTGTTTATTTCAAAAGCTCTGTGGCATACATCTTGGTACTGTCCAGTTACCTGGGCCCATGCATAGAGGGGTCTAGGGACTTAAAGAGGGACCACACTTTTCACCTGCCACACACATATCCACTTCACCTGTCTGAGGATAATAAATACAAACCGCCGGTCTGACCGAGGGCTTGTCCCCAACCCACAACGACCCCGCACAAAAACGTCCCCTCCGTTGACTCATCCTTATGCTAACTGCCGAAAGTTGCTCTGCCTTTTAATATAAGGGAGAAAGGATGGTTCAATGATAATTAAAAGACTGCATTCTTTTTTTTTTTTTTTTTTTTTTTTTTTTTTTGAGACAGAGTCTCACTCTGTTGCCCAGGCTAGAGTGAGTGCCGTGGCGTCAGCCTAGCTCACAGCAACCTCAAACTCCTGGGCTCAAGGGATCCTCCTGTCTCAGCCTCCTGAGTAGCTGGTACTACAGGCATGCACCACCATGCCCGGCTAATTTTTTCTATATATATTTTTAGCTGTCCATATAATTTCTTTTCTATTTTTGGTAGAGATGGGGTCTCGCTCTTGCTCAGGCTGGTCTCGAACTCCTGAGCTCAAACGATCTGCCCACCTCGGCCTCCCAGAGTGCTAGGATTACAGGCGTGAGCCACCACGCCCGGCCAAAAGACTGCATTCTTGTCAGACTCCTAAACCAAGTATTGGCAACACCAAGCGAGATAGCCCTCAGTATAGGTTTGTCCGTGGCAGCCATCTAGGGTTTAAGGAAGCACAGATGAACCTTATCAAAATTATGGTAAAAGTGCTGGAAAAGCTGGCAAATAATTTCCATGGTAGTGGTTATTTCAAAAGCTCTGGTGAGGCCGGGCGCGGTGGCTCACGCCTGTAATCCTAGCACTCTGGGAGGCGGAGGTGGGTGGATCGCTCAAGGTCAGGAGTTCGAGACCAGCCTGAGCAAGAGCGAGACCCCGTCTCTGCTAAAAATAGAAATTATATTGACAACTAAAAAAATATATATAGAAAAATTAGCCGGGCATAGTGGCGCATGCCTGTAGTCCCAGCTACTCGGGAGGCTGAGGCAGGAGGATCGCTTGAGCCCAGGAGTTTGAGGTTGCCGTGAGCTAGGCTGACGCCACGGCACTCACTCTAGCCTGGGCAGCAGAGTGACACTCTGTCTCAAAAAAAAAAAAAAAAAAAAAAAAAAAAAAAAAACCAAAAAAACCTCTGGTGCATACTTCTTGAACTAGCCAGTTAACTGGGCCAACCCATAGTGGGGTGTAGAGAACCAAGGTGGATTCCCAGCTGATGAAGAAAAGGATTCTTAAAGGAATGGGATGAAAAGTGCGGATCATGTTTCAGTCTCTGAAACAGGATCGAACTTTTCACATCCACACACATGCGCACTTCTCCTCTCTGGGGATAATAAAAACAAACCACAGAACTCACAGAGGGCTTGCCCCACAAGTCCCCCAGACCCCACATAAAAATTTCCCCTCCAGCTACTCCATGTTATTCTAACTGCCAAAAGGTGCTCTGGCTTTTAAAATAGTGGAGAAAGGATGCTTTAATGATACTTAGAAGAATGTATTGTTGCCAGTCTCCAATACCAAGTATCGGGCACACCAAGTGAGCTAGGCCTCAGCATAGTTTTGTCCATGGCAGCCATCTCGAGATTAAGGAGGAAGAGACGAACCTTATGACAATTATGGTGAAAGGTGCTGCAAAAACTGGCAAATAATTCTCAACGTAGTGGTTATTTCAAAAGCTCTGTGGAATACTTCTTGGAACCAGGCAGTTTTCTGGGCCAAAGAAAAGGGGTCTAGAGAACCATGTTGGATTCCCAGGTGATGAAGCAAAGGATTCTTAATGGAACGGGGTGAAATGTGCGGATCCTGTTTCTGTCTAAGACTGAAACAGGATCCGCAGTTTTCATCTGCCACACACATGCCCACTTCTCCTCTCTTAGGATAATAAAAACAAACCAGCGAACTGAAAGAGGGCCTGCCCCCCCACACAGACCTCACAAAAAAAAAGTCCTCTCCAGCTACTAATTATTAAGCTAACTTGCAAAATTTCCCTGCATTTTTAAATAATGGAGAAAGGGTGATGGAATGGTACTTAGAAGAATGGCTTCTTGTCAGTCTCCACCAACAAAAATAGGCAACACCAAGTCAGCTACGCCTCAGCGTAGTTATGTCCATGGCAGCCATCTTGGGTTTAAGGAGGCACATACAAACGTTATCACAATTATGGTGAAACGTGCTACAAACCTGGCAAATCATTCTAAACATACTGGTTAATTCAAAAGATCTGCGGCATACTTCTTATAACAAGTCAGTTACCTGTGCCCACCCATAGAGAGGTCTACAGAACCATGGTGGATTCCCAGGAGATCAATCAAAGGATTCTTAAAGGAACAGGCTGAAAAGTGCGGATCCTGTTTCAGTGTACGACTGAAACAGGATCCTCACTTTTTGCCTGCAACACATATGCCCACTTCTCCTCTCTAGGAATAACAAAAACAACCAATCGGATTGACAATGGCCTGCCCCTGCCCCCCAACACCCGACACAAAAACGTCCCTCCAGCCACTCATCCTTATGCTATCTGGTGAAAGATCCCCTGCCTTTTAAAATAATGAAGATAGGATGGTGGAATTATACCTAAAAGACTGGTTTATTGCCAGACACCCATACCAATTATTGGCAACAGCAAGTGACCTAGGCCTCAGCGCACGTTTGTCCCTGGCAGCCATCTTGGGTTTAAGGAGGCACAGATTAACCTTAGCACAATTATTGTGAAAGGTGCTGCAAAAGCTGTCAAATAATTTGCATGGTAGTGGTTATTTCAAAAGCTCTGCGGGATAATTCTTTGAACTAGCCTGTTAACTGGGCCCACGCATAGAGTGGTCTAGAGACACATGGTGGATTTCCAGCTTATGAAGCAAAGGATTCTTACAGGACCGGGGTGAAAAATGCAGGTCCTGTTTCAGTCTAAGACAGAAATGGGATCTGCACTTTTCACCTGCCACATACATGCCCCCTTCTGCTCTCTAAGTAATATAAACACAAACTACCAAACTGACAGAGGGCCTGCGCCCCCCACACACACCGACCCCACAAAAAAAAGTCCCCTCCAGCTACTAATTATGACGCTAACTTGCAAAAGGTTCCCTACATTTTAAAATAATGGAGTAAGAATGGTGGAATGATACTTAAAAGAATGGCCTCCTTGAGGCTCTAGTAACAAGTATCGTGAAATCCAAGTGACCTAGGCCTCAGCATAGTTTTCTCCGTGGCAGCCATCTTGTGTTTAAGGGGGCACAGATGAATCTTATAACAATTATGGTGATAGGTGCTGCAAAAGCTGTCAAATAATTCTCATGGTAGTGGTTATTTCAAAAGCTCTGCAGCATAATTCTTTGAACTAGCCAGTTAACTGAGCCCACGCATAGAGCGGTCTAGAGACCCATGGTGGATTCCCAGCTGATGAAGTGAAAGATTCTTAAAGAAACGGGATGAAAATTGTGGATCCTCTTTCACTCTCTGAAACAGGATCCGCACTTTTCCCCTGTCACACACATACCCACTTCTCCTCCCTCGGGATAATAAAATCAAACCCTAGAACTGACAGAGGGCTTGCCCCACCAGCCCCCAGACCCCACATAAAAACTTCGCCTCCAGGCACTCCTTCTTATTCTAACTGCCGAATGGTGCTCTGGCTTTTAAAATAGTGGAGAAGGATGGCGGAATGAAACTTGAAAGAATGTATTCTTGCCAGTCTCCAGTACCAAGTATTGGCCACACCAAGTGAGCTAGGCCTGAGCATAGTTTTGTCCATGGCAGCCATCTCGAGATTAAGGAGGAAGAGATGAACCTTATGACAATTATGGTGAAAGGTGCTGCAAAAACTGGCAAATAATTTTCAACGTAGTGTTTATTTCAAAAGCTCTGTGGAATACTTCTGGGAACCAGGCCGTTTTCTGGGCCCACGCATAGAGGGGTCTAGAGAACCATTGTGGATTCCTAGGTGATGAATCAAATGATTCTTAAAGGAACAGGCTGAAAAGTGAGATTCTGTTTCAGTCTAAGACTGAAACAGTATATGCACTTTTTGCCTGCAACACACATGCCCAATTCTCCTCTCTAGGGATAATTAAAACAACCCATTGGATTGATAGATGGCCTGCGCCCACTCCCCACAACCGCACACAAAAACGTCCCCTCCAGCGACTAATCCTTATGCTATCTGGTGAAATGTCCTCTGCCTTTTAAAAAAATGGAGATAGGATGGTGGAATTATACCTAAAAGACTGGCCTTTTGCCAGACTCCCATACCAATTATTGGCAACAGGAAGTGACCTAGGCCTCAGCATAGGTTTTCCCGTGGCAGCCATCTAGGGTTTAAGGAAGCACAGATGAACCTTATAAAATTTATGGTAAAAGTGCTGGAAAGCTGGCAAATAATTTGAACAGTAGTGGTTATTTCAAAAGATCTGCGGCATACTTCTTTGAACTAGCCAGTTACCTGGGCCCTTGCATGGTGGGGTGTAGAGAACCATGCTGGATTCCCAGCTGATGAAGCAAAGGATTCTTAAAGGAACAGGATGAAAAGTGCAGATCCTGTTTCAGTCTCTGAAACAGGATACGCAGTTTTCCCCTGCATCACACATGCCCACTTCTCCTCTCTGAGGATAATAAAAAGAAACCACAGAACTGACAAAGGGTTTGCTGCCCCAGCCACCCAGACCCCACATAAAAACTTCCCCTCCAGCGACTCCTTGTTATTCTGACTTCCGAAAGGTGCTCTGGCTTTCAAAATAGTGGAGAAAGGATGGTGGAATAATACTTAAAATAATGTATTCTTGCCAGTCTCCTGTACGAAGTATCGGCCACACCAAGTGAGCTAGGCCTCAGCATAGTTTTGTCCATGGCAGCCATCTCGAGATTAAGGAGGAAGAGACGAACCTTATGACAATTATGGTGAAAGGTGCTGCAAAAACTGACAAATAATTGTCAACATAGTGGTTATTTAAAAAGCTCTGTGGAATACTTCATGGAACCAGGAAGTTTTCTGGGCCCAAGCACAGAGTTGCCTAGAGAACCATGGTGTATTCCCAGCTGTTGAAGTAAACGATTCTTAATGGAACGGGGTGAAATGTGCGGATCCTGTTCCTGTCTAAGACTGAAAGAGGATCCGCACTTTTCACCTGCCACACACATGCCCACTTCTCCTCTCTGGGGATAATAAAACAAACCAGTGAACGGAAAGAGGACCTGCCCTCCCCCACTAACACCGACCCCCCAAAAAAAAAAAAAGTCCCCTCCAGCTACTAATTATTAAGCTAACTTGCAAAATTTCCCTGCATTTTTAAACAAAGAAGAAAGGATGGTGGAATGATACTTAGAAGAATGGCTTCTTGTCAGTCTCCACTAACAAAAATAGGCCACACCAAGTCAGCTACGCCTCAGCTTAGTTATGTCCGTGGCAGCCATCTTGGGTTTAAGGAGGCACATACTAATGTTATCACAATTATGGTGAAACGTGCTGAAAACCTGGCAAAGAATTCTCAACGTACTGGTTAATTCAAAAGCTCTGCGGCATACTTCTTGGAACAAGCCAGTTACATGTGCGCACGCAGAGAGGGGTCTAGAGAACCATGGGAGATTCCCAGGTGATGAATCAAAGGATTCTTAAAGGAACAGGCTGAAAAGTATGGATCCTGTTTCAGTCTACGACTGAAACAGGATCCGCACTTTTTGCCTCCAACACACATGCCCACTTCTATTCTCTATGGATAACAAAAACAACCCATTGAATTGACAGATGGCCTGCCTGCGCCCCCCATGACCCCACACAAAAAAGTCCCCTCCAGCGACTCATCCCTATGCTGTCTTGCGAAAGGTCCTCTCCCTTTTAAAATAATGAAGATACGATGGTGGAATTATACCTAAAAGCCTGGCTTATTGCCAGACACCCATACCAAGTATTGGCAACAGCAAGTGACCTAGGCCTCAGCACACCTTTGTCTGTGGCAGCCATCTTGGTTTTAAAGAGGTACAGATGAGCCTTATCACAATTATTGTGAAAGGAGCTACAAAAGCTGTCAAATAATTCCCATGGTAGTGGTTAGTTCAAAAGCTCTGCGGCATAATTCTTTGAACTAGCCTTTTAAGTGGCCTATGCATAGAGCGGTCTAGAGACCCATGGTGGATTCCAAGCTGATGAAACAAAGGATTCTTAAAGGAACGGGGTGAAAAGTGCAGGTCCTGTTTCAGTCTAAGACAGAAATGGGATCCGCACTTTTCACCTGCCACACAGATGCCCACTTCCCCTCTCTGGGGAAAATAAAAACAAATCAGCGAACTCACAGAGGGGCTGCGCCCCCCACCCACACCGACTCCCCCCCAAGAAATCCCCTCCAGCTACTAGTTATTATGCTAACTTGCAAAAGGTTCCCTGCATTTTAAAATAATGGAGAAAGGATCGTGGAATGATACTTAAAAGAATGGCCTCCTTCCAGGCTCCAGTAACAAGTGTCGTGAAAACCAAGTGAACTAGGCCTCACCATACTTTTCTCCATGGCAGCCGTCTTGTATTTAAGGAGGCACAGACGAACCTTATCACAATTATGGTGATATGTGCTGCAAAAACTGGCAAACAAGTCTATCCGTAGTGTTTAATTCAAAAGCTCTGCGGCATACATCTTGGTACTGGCGAGTTTACTGGGCCCATGCATAGAGGGGTCTAGGGAACCATGGTGGATTCCCAGCTGATGAATCAAAGCATTTTTAAAGGAACAGGCTCAAAAGTGTGGATCCTGTTTCACTCTAAGACTGAAACAGGATCCGCACTTTTCACCTGCCACACACATATCCACTTCCCCTATCTGGGCATAATAAATACAAACCGCCGGACTGACACAGGACCTCTCCCCCAACCAACCCACACAAAAACGTCCCTTCTAGTGACTAATCCTTATGCTAACTGCCGAAAGTTGCTCTGCCTTTTAATATAAGGGAGAAAGGATGGTGCAATGATAATTGAAAGACTGGATTCTTGTCAGACTCCCGTACCAAGTATAGGGAAAACCAAGCGAGATATCCCTCATTATAGGTTTGTGTGTGGCAGCCATCTCGGGTTTAAGGTAGCACAGATGAACCTTATCAAAATTATGGTAAAAGTGCTGGAAAAGCTGGCAAATAATTACCATGGTAGTGGTTATTTCAAAAGCTCTGTGGCATACTTCTTTGAACTAGCCAGGGAACTGGGCCCCACGCATAGTGGGGTGTAGAGAACCATGGTGGAATCCCAGCTGATGAAGCAAAGGCTTCTTAAAGGAACGGGATGAAAAGTGTTGATCCTGTTTCAGTCTCTGAAACAGGATCCGCACTTTTCACCTGCCACACACATGCCAACTTCTCCTCTCTGGGGATAATAAAAACAAACAACAGAACTGGTATAGGGCTTGTCCCACGAGCCCCCCAAACACCACATAAAAACTTCCCCTCCAGTGACACCTTGTTATTCTAACTGCCGAAAGGTGCTCTGGCTTTTAAAAAAGTGGAGAAAGTATGGAGGAATGATACTTAAAAGACTGTATTCTTGCCAGTCTCCAGTACCAAGTATCGACCACAACAAGTGAGCTAGGCCTCAGCATAGTTTTGTCCATGGCAGCCATCTCAACACTAAGGAGGAAGAGACAAACCTTATGAAAATTATGGTGAAAGGTGCTGCAAAAACTGGGAAATAATTCTCAACGTAGTGGTTATTTAAAATGCTCTGTGGAATACTTCTTGGAATGAGGCAGTTTTCTGGGCCGACGCATAGAGGGGTCTAGAGAACCATGGTGGATTCCCAGCTGATGAAGCAAAGGATTCTTAAAGGAACGGGATGAAAAGTGTTGATCCCGTTTCAGTCTCTGAAACAGGACCCGCACTTTTCACCTGCCACACACATGCCCACTTCTCCTCTCTGGGGATAATAAAAAGAAACCATAGAACTGACAAAGGCCTTGCCCCACCCGCCCCCCAGACCCCACATAAAAAGTTCCCCACCAGCGAGTCCTTGTTATTCTAACTGCGGAAAGTGTTCTAGCTTTTAAAATAGTGGAGAAAGGATGGTGGAATGATGCTTAAAAGAATGTATTCTTGCCACTCTCCAGTATGAAGTTTCGGCCACTCCAAGAGAGCTAAGCCTCAGCAAATTTTTGTCCATGGCAGCCATCTCGAGATTAAGGATGAAGAGATGATTATTATGACAATTTTGGTGAAAGGTGCTGCAAATATGGCAAATAATTCTCAACGTAGTGGTTATTTCAAAAGCTCTGTGGAATACTTCTTGGAACCAGCCAGTTTTCTGGGCCCACGCATAGAGGGGTCTAGAGAACCATGGTGGATTCCCAGCTGATGAAGCAAAGGATTCTTAATGGAACGGGGTGAAAAGTGTGGATCCGGTTTTTCTAAGACTGAAACAGGATCCCCACTTTTCACCTTCCACACACATGCCCTCTTCTCCTCTCTGGGGATAATAAAAACAAACCAGCAAACTGACAGAAGGCCTGCCCCCCAACCACCACACCGACGCCACAAAAAAAAGGGTCCCTTCCAGCTACTAATTATTATGTTAACTAGAAAATTTCCCTGCATTTTTAAATAATGGAGAAAAGATGGTGGAATGATACTTAGAAGAATGGCTTCTTGTCAGTCTCCACAAACAAAAATAGGCAACACAAAGTCAGCTACGCCTCAGCATAGTAATGTCCGTGGCAGCCATCTTGGGTTCAAGGATGCACATACAAACGTTATGACAATTATGGTGAAACGTGCTGAAAACCTCGCAAATAATTCTCAACGTACTGGTTAATTCAAAAGCTCTGTGGTATACTTCTTGGAACAATCCAGTTACCTGTGCCCACGCATAGAGGAGTCTAGAGAACCATGGTGGGTTCCTGGTGATGAATCAAAGTATTCTTAAAGGAACTGGCTGAAAAGTGCGGATCCTGTTTCAGTCTAAGACTGAAACAGGATCTGCACTTTTTCCCTGCAACACACATGCCCACTTCTCCTCTCTAGGGATAACAAAAACAACCCATCGGATTGACAGATGGCCTTCCCCGCCCCCCACCACCCCAAACAAAAACGTCCCCTCCAGTGACTCATCCTTATGCTATCTGGCGAAAGGTCCTCTGCCTTTTAAAATAATGGAGATAGGATGGTGGAATTATACCTAAAAGACTGGCTTATTGCCAGACTCCCTTACCAAGTATTGGCAACAGCAAGTGACCTAGGCCTCAGCACACGTTTGTCCCTGGCAGCCATTTTGGGTTTAAGGATGCACAGATGAACCTTATCACAATTATGGTGAAAGGTGCTGCAAAAGCAGTCAAATAATTCTCATGGTAGTGGTGTCTTTAAAAGCACTGCGGCATAATTCTTTGAACTAGCCAGTTAACTGGGCCCACGCCTAGAGCGGTCTAGAGGCCCATGGTGGATTCCCAGCTGATGAAGCAAGGGATTCTTAATGGAACGGGGTGAAAAGTGCAGGTCCTGTTTCAGTCTAAGACAGAAACGTGATCCGAACTTTTCATCTGCCACACACATGCCCACTTCTCCTCTCTGGGGAAAATCAAAACAATCCAGTTAACTGACAGAGGGCCTGCGCCCCCCATCCACACTGACCCCACAAATAAGAAAGTCCCCTTCAGCTACTAATTATTATGCTAACTTGGAAATGTTTCCCTGCATTTTAAAATAATGGAGAAAGGATGGTGGAATGATACTTAAAAGAAAGGCCTCCTTCCAGCCTCCAGTAACAAGTGTCGTGAACTCCAAGTGAGCTCGGCCTCAGCATAGTTTTCTCCGTGGCAGCCATCTTGTGTTTAAGGAGGCACAGACGAACCTTATCACAATTATGGTGATATGTGCTGCATAAACTGGCAAATAATTCTACACGTAGTGTTTATCTAAAAAGCTGTGTGGCATACATCTTGGTACTGGCCAGTTCATGGGCCCATGCATGGAGGGTTCTAAGGAACCATGGTGGATTCCCAGCTGATGAAACAAAGGATTTTTAAAGAAACAGGCTGAAAAGTGCGGATCCCGTTTCAGTCTAAGACTGAAATGGGATCCGCACTTTTCACCTGCCACAAACATACCCACTTCCCTGTCTGGGCATAATAAACACAAACCACCAGACTGACAGAGGGCCTGTCCCCCAACCCACCTTGACCCCACACAAAAACGTCCCCTCCGTTGACTCAGCCTTATGCTAACTGCCGAAAGTTGCTCTGCCTTTTAATATAAGGGAGAAAGGATGGTGCAATGATAATTAAAAGACTGGATTCTTATCAGACTCCCGTACCAAGTATTGGCAACACCAACGAGAGAACCCTCAGTATAGGTTTGTCCGTGGCAGCGATCTACGGTTTAAGGAAGCACAGATGAACCTTATCAAAATTATGGTAAAAGTGCTGGAAAAGCTGGCAAATAATTTACATGGTAGTGCTTATTTCAAAAGCTCTGTGGCATACTTCTTTGAACTAGCTAGTTAACTGGGCCCACGCATAGTGGGGTGTAGAGAACTACGGTGGATTCCCTGCTGATGAAGCAAAGAATTCTTAAAGGAACAGGATGAAAAGTGCCGATCCTATTTCAGTCTAAGACTTAAACAGGATCCACACTTTTCACCTGCCACACACATGTCCACTTCTCCTCTCTGAGGATAATAAAAACAAACCACCGGACTGACAGAGGGCCTGGCTCTGCCTCCCCCACCCCACACAAAAACGTTTCCTCCAGCGACTCATCCTTAAGCTAAATGGCGAAAGGTGCTCTGCCTTTTAAAATAGTGGCGAAAGGATGGTGGAATGATACTTAAAAGAATGGCTTCTTGCCACGGACCAGTACCAATTATCAGCAACTCTAAGGGAGATAGGCCAAACCATAGTTTTTTCCGTGGAAGCCAGCTTGGGTTTCAGGATGCACTGCCTAACCTTTTCACAATCATTTTGAAAGTTGCTGCAAAAACTGGCAAATAATACTCAATGTAGTGGTTATTTCTAAAGCTCTGTGGCATACATCTTGGAACTAGCCAGTTACCTGGGCCCACGCTCAGGGAGGTCTAGAGAACCATGGTGGATTCCCAACTGATGAATTAAAGGATTCCGAAAGGAACAGGCTCAGAAGTGGAGATCCTGTAAGTGTAAGACTGAAACAGGATCCAAAGTTTTCACCTTGCACATACATGCCCGCTTCTCCTCTCTGGGAATAATAAAAACAAACCACCGGACTGACAGAGGGCCTGCCCTCCCACACACACCCGACCCCACACAAAAAGCCGCTCCAGTGACTCATCTTTATGCTAACTGGCTAAAGGTGCACTGCCTTTTAAAATAGTGGAGAAAGGATGATGGAATGGTACTTAAAAAAATGGCTTCTTGCCAGGCTCCAGTAAAAGGTATCGGTAACACCAAAGGAGCTAGGCCTCAGCATAGTTTTGTCCGTGGCAGCCTGCTTTGGTTTCAGGAGACACAGATGAACCTTATCACAATTATGGTCAAAGGTGCTGCAAAAACTGGCAAATAATTCTCAACGTAGCAGTTATTTCAAAAGCTCTATGGCATACTTCTTGGAACTAGCCAGTTACCTGGGCCCACGCATAGAGGGGTCTCGACAACCATGGTGGATTCCCAGCTGATGAATCAAAGGATTCGTAAAGGAACTGGCTGAAAAGTGCGGATCCTGTTTCAGTCTAAGACTGAAACAGGATCCGCACTTTTCACCTGCCACACACATGCCCACCTCTCCTCTTTGGGCATAATAAAGACAAACCACCGGACAGACAGAGAGCCTTCCCCCCAACACACCACCCGACCCCACACAAAAACGTCCCCTCCAGCAACTCATTCTTATGATAACTGGAAAAAGGTGTTCTGCCTTTTAAAATAATGGAGAAAGGATGGTGGAATGACTCTTAATAGCATGGCTTCTTGCCAGACTCCAGTACCAACTATCGGCAACACCAAATGAACTAGGCCTCAGCATAGTTTTGTCTGCCCCAGCCATCTTGGGTTGAAGGAGGCACGGACGAACCTTATCACAATTATGGTGTAAGGTGGTGCAAAACCTGGCAAATAATTCTCAACGTAGTGGTTATTTCAAAAGCTCTGTGGCATACTTCTTGGAACTAGCCAGTTACCTGGGCCCATGCATAGAGATCTTTAAAGAACCATGGTGTATTTCCAGCTGATGAATCAAAGGATTCTTTTTTGTTTGTTTGTTTGTTTTTCAGCTCATTATTGGGGTACAAAAGATCAGGCTATATACATTGCCCATGCCTCCCCTTCCCCCCGATTCTGAGCTTCAATTGTGTCCATTCCCTAATCAGTGCACATCACACTCATCATGTAGGTGTGCACCCCTCTCCTCCCCCACCCCATCCCCCCCAGTTAGAACTTGAAGGGTGTCCATTCCCCAGGCAGTGCACATCACATTCATCAAGTAGGTATACACCCATCCGTTCCACCCAGCCCCGACCTCTGTCCGATACCCAATTGGTGTTGTTCCCAAATGTGCACTCAGGGAAACCAGTTTGCTGGTGAGTACATGTGGTGCTTATTTTTCCATTCTTGGGATACTTCACTTAATAGAATGGGTTCCAGCTCTCTCCAGGAGAACCAAAGAGATGCCATATCGTCATTATTTCTAATAGCTGAGTAATATTCCATGGTATACATATACCACATTTTGCTAATCCATTCATGAATTGATGGGCATTTGGGTTGTTTCCACATCTTTGTGATTGTGAATTGTGCTGCTATAATCATTCAGGTGCAGGTGTCTTTTTTATAGAATGACTTTTGTTCTTCTGGGTAGATGTCCAATAATGGAATTGCAGGATCGAATGGTAGGTCTACTTGAATCTGTTTAAGGTATCTCCACATTGCTTTCCACAGGGGCTGCACTAGTTTACAGTCCCACCAGCAGTGTATGAGAGTACCTGTCTCTCCACACCCACGCCAACATGTATAGTTTTGGGACTTTTTGATAAAGGCCATTCCCACTGGAGTTAAGTGATATCTCATTGTGGTTTTGATTTGCATTTCCCTGATGATTAGAGATGTTGAACACTTTTTCATATGTTTGTTAGCCATTTTTATATCTTCTTTTGAAAAATTTCTATTTATGTCCTTTGCCCACTTTTTGATAGGGTTGTTTGATTTTTTCTTACTGATTTTCCTGAGTTCTAAATAGATTCTTGTTATCAGTCCTTTATCTGATGTGTAGTATGCGAAAATTTTTTCCCATTCTGTAGGTTGTCTGTTTACTCTCGTGACTGTTTCTTTGGCTGTGCAGAAGCTTTTTAATTTGATCAGGTCCCATTTATTTATTTTTGTTGTTGCTGTGATTGCTTTAGGGGTCTTCTTCATAAATTCTTTGCCTAGGCCAATGTCTGTAAGAGTCTTTCCTACATTTTCTTCTAGAATTCTAATAGTTTCTGACCTAAGGTTTAAGTCTGTTAACCACCGTGATTTGATTTTTGTGAGGCATGAGAGTTGTGTGTCCTGTTTTAGTCTTCTACATGTGGATATCCAGTTTTCCCAGCACCATTTATTAAATAAGGAATCTTTTCCCCAGAGTATGTTTTTGTCTGCTTTGTCAAAGATTAGATGGCTATATGAGGATGGTTTTATATTTGGATTTTCTGTTCTGTTCCACTGGTCTGTGTCCCTGCACTTGTGCCAGTACCAGGCTGTTTTAAGAACCACAGCCTTGTAGTATAGTTTGAAGTCTGGCAAATTAATACTTCCCATTTTGTTTTTGTTGTTTAAGATTGCTTTTGCTAAACGGGGTCTTCCCTGGTTCCATACAAAGCGTAAAATTATTTTTTCTATGTCTGTGAAAAAAGATGTTGGTAATTTAATAGGGATTGCATTGAATCTGTAGATAACTTTGGGCAGTATAGACATTTTTAACAATGTTGATTCTACCGATCCATGAGCATGGTATGGTTTTCCACCTATTTACATGTTCTGCAATTTCCTTCCTCAGTGTTTCATAGTTCTCCCTATAGAGGTCCTTTACCTCCTTAGAATATATTCCTAGGTATTTTATTTTCTTTGTTGCTATTTTGAAGGGTATTGAGTCCTTAATTTGGTTTTCCATTTGACTGTTATTGGCGTATATGAATGCCTCTGATTTGTGTGTATTGATTTTGTATCCTGAGACTTTACTGAATTCATTGATCAATTCCAGGAATCTCTTGGTTGAAACCTTGGGGTTTTCTAGATATAACATCATATCATCAGCAAAGAGTGAGAGTTTGATCTCTTCTGTCCCTATTTCGACTCCCTTGATTCTGCTCTCTTGCCTGATAGCTCTTGCAAGGACTTCCAATACTATGTAGAAAAGTAATGGGGACAGTGGTAAGCCTTGTCTGGTTCCAGTTTGAAGTGGGAATGCTTTCAGTTTTTCCCCAGTCAGTATGATGTTGGCTGAGGGTTTGTCGTATATGGCTTGTATCATTTTTATATAGGCGCCATCTATGCCTATTTTGTTAAGTGTTCTTATCATAAAAGGGTGTTGAATTTTGTCAAATGCTTTCTCTGCATCTATTGAGAGGATCATATGATCTTTATTTTTGCTTCTATTTATGTGATAAATTACATTCACATATGTCAAACCATCCCTGCATCTCTGGGATGAAGCCCACTTGGTCGTGATGGATTATTTTTTTGATAAGCACTTGGATTCGATTTGCTAGAATTTTATTGAGAATTTTTGCATCTATATTCATAAGAGAAATTGGTCTATAGTTCTCTGTTTTAGTTGCATCCTTTCCTGGTTTTGGTATCAGGATTATGTTGGCTTGGTAAAAAGTGTTGGGGAGAATCCCATCCTTCTCTATATTGGAGAATAGTTTATGTACGATGGGTACCAGTTCTTCTTTGTAGGTATGGTAGAATTCAGGTGTGAACCCATCTGGTCCAGGGCTTTTCTTTTTGGGAAGGTTTTTTATTGCTGTTTCAATTTCAGATCTAGATATCGGTCTATTCAGGAATTCTATTTCTTCCTGGTTGAGCCTGGGAAGGCTGTGTGTTTATAAGAATTTGTCCATTTCCTCCAGGTTTTCTAATTTGTGTGCATAAATATTTTTGTAGAATTCATAGATGATATCATGTATCTCTGTGGCATCAGTCATGATTACTCCTTTCGTGTTCCTGATCGAGGTTATAAGAGATTTTTCTTTTCTGCTCTTGGTTAGTTTAGCCAGAGGTGTGTCAATTTTGTTTATTTTTTCAAAGAACCAACTTTTGGTTTTATTAATCTCCCTTATGGTTTGATTGTTGTCCTTTTCATTTAGTTCTGATTTAATCTTAATAATTTCTCTCCTTCTGCTGGGTTTGGGGTTAGTCTCTTCTTCCTTCTCCAGCTCTTTGAGTCTATTCATTAGATTGCCTATTTGTAAGTTTTCTGTCTTTTTGGTATAGGCATTTATGGAAATAAATTTTCCTCTCAGGACTGCTTTAGCTGTGTCCCACAGATTTTGATAAGTTGTATCTCCTTTGTCGTTTAATTCAAATAATCTTTTGATTTCTGACTTGATTTCTTCATTTATAAATGATTGTTCAGGAGAAGGTTATTTAGCTTCCATGACT
The DNA here is from genome assembly GCF_041146395.1 of Eulemur rufifrons. NCBI lineage: Eukaryota > Metazoa > Chordata > Mammalia > Primates > Lemuridae > Eulemur > Eulemur rufifrons. The sequence continues at coordinate 1,685,357 of NW_027182826.1, read as the reverse complement.
TTGAGTAGAAATGAGGATTTATGTTAGGGTTCATTGTTACTTTTATTCCACTGTGATCTGAGAAGATGCATGGTATTATTTCTATATTTTTAAATTTTTTAAGACATGCTTTATGTCCTAAGATATGGTCAATCTTGGAGAATGTCCCATGAGCTGATGAGAAGAACTTATATTCAGTGGTATTTGGGTAGAATGTCCTGTAGATGTCAGTCAGGCTCATTTGTTCTAGCATTCTATTTACGTCCAATATTTCTTTGTTTATTTTTTGTTTGGAGGATCTGTCTTGAACTGTCAGTGGCGTGTTAAAATCTCTGGCTACTAAAGTGTTGTTATCTATCATTTGGTTCAGATCAAGTAGGTTTTGCTTTATGAATCTGGGTGCACCTAGGTTGGGTGCATATATGTTAAGTATAGTTATGTCTTCTTGTTGAATTGTAACCTTCACCAGTATATAGTAACCATCTTTGTCTTTCTTTACTTTTGTTGATTTAAAAACTACGTTATCGGAGATTAGAACTGCCACGCCAGCTTTCTTTTGGGTTCCATTTGCTTGGAATATTGATTTCCACCCTTTTATTTTCAGTCTAAATGCATCCTTGTAGGTTAGATGAGTTTCCTGAAGACAGCAGATACTTGGCTTATATCTTTTTTATCCATCGGGCCAGTCTATGTGTCTTGAGTGGGGAATTCAATCCATTCACATTTAATGAGAGAACTGATAAGTGAGACAGATTGCTGTTCCTCATGTTGGGTTGAATTTCATTGATCTGTTTTCTCTCTTGAGCCATTATGATAACTGTGTTTTTATATTTATCTCTTGATTAGTGTTACATTCGAGGGTCCTTCTTGTGCTGGACCACGTGTAACTCTGTTTTGAATACTTCTTGGAGAGCTGGTCTTGTCTTGGTGAATTCTCTGAGTTTTTGTTTATCTGAGAATGTCTTAATTTCACCTTCATATATAAAACTGAGCTTATCTGGGTACAGGATTCTAGGCTGGGCATTATTCTGTTTCAGAAGAGTGAGAATGGGGCTCCAATCTCTTCTTGCTTGTAAGGTTTCAGTTGAGAAATCTGGCGTGATTCGGATGGGCTTTCCTTTGTATGTTACTTGTTTCTTTCTCCTTACGGATTGAAGAAGGGCCTCTTTAGTGGATATTTTGGTCAATCTGATAACTACATGACGTGGTGTCTTTCTATTTGGTATGAATCTCTCAGAGGTTCTTTGAGCTTCTTGAACCTGTATATCTAGAGATTTGGCAAGGCCTGGGAAATTTTCCTCAATTATATCTTCAAATAGTTTATTCAACCCTTGCTTATTGTCTTCTTCACCCTCAGGAATGCCGATAACTCTCACGTTAGGCTTCTTCACATAATCCCACATTTCTTGTAGACTCTGGTCTTTTCTCTTGTTTCTTTGCTCTATCTCTGTGACTGTCTTATTTAATTGGAAAGTGTTATCTTCGATCTCTGAGATTCTTTCTTCTGTTTGATCTACCCTGCTCTTGAGACTTTCCATTGTGTTTTGTAGCTCCTTGAATAAATTCTTCATTTCCAGCAGTTCAGTTTGATTTTTCTTCAGTATTTCAATTTCTTTGGTGAATTTTTCTTCCAAGTCCTGGATCTTTTTTGTGGTTTCTTTGTGTTGATTATCCATTTTTTCTTGCATAATGTTCAGCGTATTTATGATCCATGTTTGAAATTCTTCCTGTGACATGTTGCTATTTGGAATCTGGTTTGTGTTAATTGGTGGAGAACTAGTAATCTTCTTTGAGGGCATGGTTTCAGCTTGATTCTTTATACTCCTAGAGTTCCTTCGCTGAGGCCTTCCCATCTGAATGAATCCTTAAGATCCCTTCTTTCAGCTTTAGTCTGGATAGGGGCACGCTGTGAGTGCCAGGTAAGCTGCCTCCTCTGTCACTAGGGGGAGCCCTTCACATATTGTTCAGGATTTTGCTAGCTCCCCTGGGGGGGCTGCTCCTCTTCCTCTCCCGAGGTGGCTTCTGTCTCTCTCTGTGAGAAAGACAGTGGATAGGGAGAGGGGAGCGGTGCCCTCATTCGCCCAGCGCCCCAGCCACTGTAGTTCCTGTGGACGATGGTCTGTCCCACCCCAATGTCCGCAAGGTCCATGCTCCACTCTCTCGTGACTGGGGAACCACTCAGTGTTCACACAAAGGTGGAGCTCCTAGTCAGGGTCCGTGGACTAGGGAAGGGAGCCACCCAGGGAGCCGCCCGGTACCCAATCGCTCCTCAGCATTTAGGCTGTGGACCCCAACAATGGCGGCCGCCCGTCTGCAGATCACTGTCGCTGGGGTTGAATGCTCAGGGACCGGCAGAGGCCAGAGGAGCCGGGGAGCGGGAGAATCCAGCCGCCCACCTATACAAGACAGTTTGGCGTCTGCTAGAGCCGGGACCAAAGCAGCCCCATCGCCCGCGTATAGGAGACAGTTGCTAGGCGCCTCGGCTGCGCACAGCACTCGAGGGTCCACAATGCCTCCTGCCAATGTCTCCTCTCTGCAGAGTCCCACGTCTCCCGTGGCAATTCTGCACCGACTTCAGGCAGATCCTCAATTGAGTGGGTGTGGAGGTCAGAGGGGGAACAAGATGCTTTCCTGTGGGGCTGAACCCACCCCACTTTCTGGTGAGGTGGGTACAGCTGTTCCGTGCTCCCTTCTCTATTGGCCATCCCGCACTCTCCAGATTTTGGTGATTTATTTCCCTAATCACCTCAGTCTTTTCTTGCTCTCTCTCTCTCTGTCCCACACTGATTCTCCATGGATTCACACCACCGTTCTTGTGGGGAAGTGAACCTCTAGGGTTGTGGCAGTGGGAGACCCATGCCTTCCACTCCAGGAGCACGAATCCAGGAGGTCACCACCATTCCACCATCATTGAGAATGAATCAAAGGATTCTTAAAGGAACGGGCTGAAAAGTGCGGATCCTGTTTCAGTCTAAGTCTGAAACAGGATCCGCACTTTTCACCTGCCACACATATGCCCACTTCTCCTCTCTGGGCATAATAAAAACAAACCACCAGACTGACAGAGGGCCTGCCCCCCCACACACACCACACGACCCCACACAAAAACGTCCCCTCCAGTGACTCATTCTTATGCTAACTGGCAAAGGGTGCTATGCCTTTTAAAATAATGGAAAAAGAATGGTGGAATGATACTTGAAAGACTGGTTTTATTCCAGGCTCCAGTACCAAGTATCAGCAACACCAAGTGAGCTAAGCCTCAGCATAGTTTTTTCCCTGGCAGCCATCTTGGGACTAAGGAGGCAGAGAAGTACCTTGTCACAATTATGGTGAAAGGTGCTGCAAAAACTGGCAAATAATTCTCCACGTAGTGGTTATTTCAAAAGCTCTGCGGTATACTTCTTGGAACCAGCCAGTTACCTGGGGCCACGCATAGAGGGGTCTACAGAACCTTGGTAGATTCCCAGCTGATGAATCAAATGATTCTTAAAGGAACGGGCTGAAAACTGCGGATCCTGTTTCAGTCTTAGACTGAAACAGGATCTGCCCTTTTCACCTGCCACACACATATCCACTTCTCCTCTCTGGGGATAATAAAAACAAATCACCAGACTGACAGAGGGCCTGCCCCTCCACCACCCCCTGACTCGACATAAAAACATCCCCTCCAGCAACTCATTCTTATGCTCACTGGCGAAAGGTGCTCTGCCTTTTAAAATAATGGAGAAAGGATGGTGGAATGATACTTGAAAGAGTGGTCTCTTGCCAGGCTCCAATACCAAGTATCAGCAAGACCAAGTTAGCTAGGCCTCACCATAGTTTTTTCCTTCGCAGCCATCTGGGGTTTAAGGAGGGAGAAATGAACCTTATCACAATTATCGTGAAAGGTGCTGCAAAACCTGGCAAATAACTCTCAATGTAGTGTTTATTTCAAAAGCTCTGTGACATACTTCTTGGAACAAGCCAGTTACCTGTGCCCACGCATAGAGGGGTCTAAGACTGAAACAGGATCCACACTTTTCAACTGCCACACACATGCCCACTTCTCCTCTCTGGGGATAATATAAACAAACCACCATACTGACAGATGGTCTGCCTCCCACCACCGCCCCAACCCCACATGAAAACCTACCCTCCAGCGACTGATCCTTATGCTAAATGGTGAAAGGTGCTCTGCTTTTGTAAATAATGGAAAAAGGATGGTGCAATGATACTTAAAAGAATGGCTTCTTGCCAGGCTCCAGGATCAAGTATCGGCCACACCAAGTGAGCTGGGCCTCAGCATAGTTTTTCCATGGAAGCCCTCTTGGTTTCAAGGAGTCAGAGATGAACCTTATCACAATTATGGTGAAAGGTGCTGCAAAAACTTGCAAATAATTCTCAACATAGTGATTATTTCAAAAGCTCTGTGGCATAGTTCTTCAAACTAGCCAGTTACCTGGGCCTACACATAGAGGATTCTAGAGAACCATGGTGGATTCCCAGCTGATGATCAAATGATCCTTAAAGTAACGGGGAGAAAAGTGCAGATCATATTTCAGTCTAAGACTGATATAGGAAGCGCACTTTTCACCTGTCACACTCATGCCCACTTCTCCTCTCTGAAGATAATAAAAATAAACACTGGACTGACAGAAGGCCTCCCCCCACCACCCTACACAAACACGTCCCCTTCAGCGACTCATTCTTATGCTAACTGGTGAAAGGTGCTCTGCTTTTTGAAATAATGGAGAAATGATGGTGGAATGATACTTAAAATAATGGCTTCTTGCCAGGTATTGGCAATACCAAGTGAGGTAGCCCTCAGCATACTTTTGCCCACAGAAGCCATGTTGGATTTAAAGAGGCATAGATGTGAGCTTGAATGCGAGTGTGAGTGGACGTGAGTGGGAGGTAAGTGGGCATGAGTTCCAGTGTGTGGGGTCCTTAGTGTGATGGTGAGTGGGCGTGAGTGGGAGGTAAGTCGGCCTGAGTGCAAGTTTGGGGTGAGGGTGTGAGTGTGAGGTGAGTGGCCGTGAGTGTGAAGTGAGTGGGCATGAGTGGGTTTGAGTGGGCGTGAGTGAGAGTTGAGTGGATATGACTGCCAGTGTGAGGTGAGGGCATGAGTGTGAGCTGAGTGAGCTTCAGTGGGAGGTGAGTGATCATGAGTGAGGATTTCATGTGGTGCATTAATGATAGGTGAGTGGGCGTAGGTGCGAGGTGAGAGGGCATGAGTCAGTAGGAGTGGCATGAGTGTCAGTGTGAGTGGGCATGAGTGGGAGCTGATTGGGCATGACTGGGAGTCTGAGTGTGCATGAGTGTGAGTGTGAGTGAGTGTGAGTGTGAGTAGGCGTGAGTGCAAGTTGAGTGGGCCTGCGTGTGAGTGTGAGGCGAGAGTGAGGCGAGTGTGTGAGTGCGAGTGTCAGGGGGCATTAGTGGGAGGAGAGTCAGCATGAGTGTGTGAGGTGAGGGCATGGGTGTTAGGTGAGTGGCCATGAGTGTGAGGTGAAAGCGTGAGTGCGAGTGTGAGGGAGTGTGAGTCCGAATGTGAGAGGCCGTGAGTGGGAGTTGAGTGCACGTGAGTGCAAGTTTAGTGGGCATGAGTTGGGGGTGAGCGGGTGTTAGGGGGTGGTGAGATGGCGTGAGTGCGAGGTGACTGAGCATGAGTGTGAGGTGAGTGGGCGTGAGTGGGAGGGGAGGGGATGTGCATGCGAGTGTGAGTGGGCATGAGTGTGAGGTGAGTGGGCGTGAGGGCGACTGTGATGTGAAGGCATGAGTGTGAGTGTGGGGTGAGGGCATGAGTGTGAGGTGAGTGCCCGTGATTGTGAGGTGAGAGCGTAAGTCTGAGTGTGAGTGGGTGTTAGTGAGTGTAAGTGTGCATGAGTCAGAGGTGAGTGGGCATGAGTGCGGGTGTTAATGGGCGTTAATGGGAGGTTAGTGGGCGAGAGTGTGAGGTGAGAGCATGAGTGCAAGTGTGAGTGTGCATGCGTGCAAGGTGAGTGGGCATGAGTCCGAGTGTGAGTGGGAGTTACTGCGAGTGTGAGTGGGTGTGAGTGCGAGGTGAGAGCATGAGTGCAAGTGTGAGTGTGCATGCGTGCAAGGTGAGTGGGCATGAGTCTGAGTGTGAGTGGTCATTAGTGGGAGATGACTCAGTGTGAGTATGATCATGAGTGGGAGTGATTGCAAGATTAGTGGGCATGAGTGCGAGTGTGAGTGGGTGTGAGTGAGAATGTGAGTGGGCGTGAGTGGGAGGTGAGTTAGCGTGAGTATGACATTAGTGGCTGTGAGTGTGAGGTGAGAGCGTGAGTGCGAGTGTGAGTGGGTGTGAGTGTGAGTGGGAGGTGAGTGGGCATGAATATGAGGTGAGTGGGCGTTAGCGGGTGTGAGTAGGCATGAGTGTGTGTGTGAGTGGGCGTGATTGGGTGGTGAGTGGGCATGACTGCAATATCAGGGGGCGTGAGTGAGAGGTGCGTGGTCGTGAGTGTGTGTGAGTTCTGTGAGTGCAAGTGTGAGTGGGCATGTGTGCGAGGTGAGTGGGTGTAAGTGGGTGGTGTGTGGGCGTGAATGTGAGTGTGAGTGGGCATGAGTGTGAGTGTGAGTAGGCATGAGTGGGAGGTCAGTGAGCGTGAGTGCAGTGTGAGTGGGCTTCAGTGGGATGTGAGCATGCGTCAGCCCGAGTGTGAGGTGAGGGCATGAGTGGTAGGTGAGTGGCTGTCCGTGTGAGGTGAGAGCGTGAGTCTGAGTGTGAGTGCGGGTTAATGTGAGGGTGAGTGGGCATGAGTGTGAGATTGGGCGTTAGTGTTAGTGAGTGTGAGTTGGAGGTGAGTGGGCATGAGTGTTAGGTAAGAGCGTGAGTGCAAGTGTGAGTTGGTGTGAGTGGGAGGTGAGTGAGCGTGAGTGCAAGTGTGAGTGGGTGTGTGTGCGAATATAACTAGGCATGAGTGGGAGGTGACCAGGCATGAGTGCGATGTGAGTGGGCGTGAGTGCGAGGTGAGTGGGCTTGAGTACGTGTGAGTAGATGTGAGTGAGAGGTGAGAGCATGAGTCCGAGTGTCAGAGGGTGTTAGTGTGAGTGTGAATGGGCGTGAGTGGGTGTTGAGTGGGCATGAGTGGGAGGTGAGGCAGCTTTAATGTGAGGTGAGAGTGTGAGTGTGAGTGTGAGGTGAGTGGGCATGAGTGTGAGGTGAGAGCATCAGTCTGAGTGTGAGTGGGCTTTAGTGTCCATGTGAGTTGGCATGAGTGGGAGGTGAGTGGGCATGAGTGTGTGTTTGGGCGTGAGTGGGAGTTGAGTCAGCATGAGTGCAAGTGTGAGGTGAGGGTGTGAGTGTGAGGTGAGTGGCCATGAGTGTGAAGTGAGAGCGTGAGTCTGAGTGTGAACGGGCATTAGTGTGAGTGTGAGAGGGTGTGAGTTGGAGGTGAGTGCGAGTGTGAGTGTGCATGAGTGTGAGTGGGAATGGGCGTGATTGGGAGTTGAGTCAGCATGAGTGCAAGTGTGAGGTGAGGGTGTGAGTGTGAGGTCAGTGGCCGTGAGTGTGAAGTGAGAGCGTGAGTCCGAGTGTGAATGGGCATTAGTGTGAGTGTGAGAGGGTGTGAGTGCGAGTGTGAGCGTGCATGAGTGTGAGTGGGAATGGGCGTGATTGGGACGTGAGTGGGCATGAGTAGGAACTGAGTGGGCCTCAGTGCAAGTGTGACTGGGTGTTAGTGTGAGGGCGGGTGGGCGTGAGTGGGTCGTGAGTGGGTGTGAGTGTCAGGTGAGAGAGTGAGTGTAAGTGGGCGTGATTGGGAGTTGAGGGAATGTGAGTTCATGTGTGAGTGGGCTTCAGTGGGCGGTGAGTGGGCATGAGTGCGAGTGTGAGGGCAGGGCATGAGAGTGAGGTGAGTGGCCGTGAGTGTGAGGTGAGAGCGTGAGTCTGAGTGTGAGTAGGCATGAATGCGAGTGTGAGAGGGAGTGAGTGGGAGGTGAATGGTTGTGAGTGCAAAGTGAGTGGGCATGAGTGCAAGTGTGGGGTGTGGGCATGAGTGTGAGGTGAGTGGCCATGAGTGTGAGGTGAGAGCGTGAGTGTGAGTGTAAGTGGGCCTTTGTGAGATTTTGTGTGGGCGTGAGTGGGAGGTGAGTGCACGTGTGAATTGATGTTAGTGGATGTGAGTGGCATGAGTGCGAGTGTGAGTGGACATCAGTGCGAGGGAAAGAGGGCGTGAGTGGGAGGTGAGTGGGTGTGAGTGTGAGGTGAGTCGGTGTAAGTGTGTGTGACTATGTGGTGAGGTGGCATGAGTGTGAGTGTGAGTGGGCGTCAGTGTGTGTTAGTGGGCTTGAGTGGGAGGTGAGTGAGCATGAATGCGAGTGTTAGTGGGCATGATTGCGAGTGTGAGTTGGTGTGAGTGGGAGGTGGGTGTGCCTGAGTGCCAGGTGAGTGGGCGTGAGTGGGAGGTGAGTGGGCTTGAGAGAGGGGTGAGAGCATGAGTGCGAGTGTCAGTGTGTGTCAGTGGGAGGTGAGTGTGCATGAGTGCTAGGTGGGTGAGCATGAATGTGAGTGTGAGTTGGTGTGAGTAGGAGGTGGGTGGGCCTTAGTGCCAGGTGAGTGGACATGAGTAGGTGGTGAGTGAGGGTGAGAGTGAGTGTGAGTGGGCATGAGTGTGAGTGTGAGTGGGCATGAGTGGGAGGACAGTGAGCGTTAGTGCCGGTGTTACTGGCCGTGAGTGGGAGGTGAGTGGGCATGAGCGAGAGGTGACTTGGCGTGAGTGGGTGTGAGTGGGAGGACAATGAGCGTTAGTGCCAGTGTTACTGGCTGTGAGTGGGAGATCAGTGGGCGTGAGCAAAAGGTGAGTGGCCGTGAGTGGGCGTGAGTGGGCATGAGTGAGAGGTGAGTGGGCGTGAGTCCGAGTGTTAGTGGGCATGAGTTAGAGTGTGAGAGGGCATGTGTGGGAGGTGAGTGGCCGTGAGTGCAAGGTGAGTGGGCCTCAATGCGAGTGTGAGTGGGCTTGAGTGCGAGTGTGAGTGGACGTGAGTGCAGGGTGAGCGGGCATGAGTGCAATGTGAGTGGGCGTAAGTGTGAGGTGAGTGGGAGTGAGTGGGTGTGAGTGGCATGAGTGCAATGTGAGTGGGCATCAATGCGAGTGTGAGTAGGTGTGAGTGCGACTGTGAATAGGCATGAGTGGGGGGTGAACAGGCATGAGTGCAATGTGAGTGAGCGTGAGTGTGAATGTGAGTGGGCATGAGTGGGAGGTGAGCGTGTGTGAGTGCAATGTGAGTGGGTGTGAGTGTGAGGTGAGTGGGTGTGAGTGTGTTTGAGTTGCATGAGTGTGAGTGTGAGTGGGCATGAGTTGATGGTGAGTGGGGGTGAGTGCGATGTGATTGGGCACAAGTGCAAGGTGTGTGGGTGTGAGTGTGAGGTGAGTGGGTGTGAGTGGGTTTGAGTTGCGTTAGTGTGAGTGTGAGTGGGTATGAGTTGGTGGTGAGTGGGCATGAGTGCAATGTGATTGGGCATGAGTGTGAGGTGAGTGGGCATCAGTGGGTGGTGAGTGGTCGTGAGTGTGAGTGTGAGTGGGCATGAGTGCGAGTGTGAGGAGAAGGCATGAGTGTGAGGTGAGTGACCATGAGTGTGAGGGGAGAGCGTGAGACTGAGTGTGAGTGGGCATTAGAGGGAGGTGAGTGGGCATGAGTCCAAGTGTAAGGTGAAGGTGTGAGTGGGCATTATCGGGAGGAGAGTGGGTGTGAGTGTGAGGTGAAAGCATGAGTGTGAGTGTGAGTGGGCATGAGAGGGAGCTGAGTGAGCCTGAGCCCAAGTGGGAGTGCGTGTGAGTGCGAGTGTGAGTGGGCATCTGTGCGAGTGTGAGGTGAGTGCTTGAGTGAGATGTGAGTGGCTCTGAGTGTGAGGTGAGAGCATGAGTCTGAGTGTGAGTGGGCGATAGTGTGTGTGTGAGTGTGTATGATTGGGACGTGAGTGGGCATGAGTTCGAGTGTTAGTGTCCATTAGTGTGAGTGTGGGTGGGCTTGAGAGGGGTGTGAGTGAGCATGAGTATGAGTGTGAGTGGGCATGAGTTCCAGGTGAGTGGGTGTGATTGGGACGTCAGAAGGTGAATGCAAGTGTGAGCGGGCATGAGTGGGAGGTGAGTGAGCGTGAGTGCAAGTGTGAGTGGACGTGAGTCAGTGGTGAGTGGGCATGAGTGTGATGTGAGTGGGCATGAGTGCAAGGTGAGTGGTTGTGAGTGCTAGGTGAGTGGGCGTGAGTGCAAGTGTGACTTGAGAGCATGAGTGTGAGGTTAGTGGCCATGAGTGAGAGCTGAAAGCATGAGTGCGAATGTGAGTCGGCGTGAGTTGGAGGTGAGTGGTCATCAGGTGGGGTGTGAGTGGGCATTAATGTGAGTGTGAGTGGGTGTCAGTGGGAGGTGAGTGAGCCTGAGTGCAAGAGCGAGTGGTCATGAGCGTGAGTGGGTGTGAGTGTGAGGTGAGTGGGCATCAGTGCGAGTGTGAGTGGGCATTAGTGGGAGGTGAGTGGGCATCAGTGATAGTGTGAGCTGAGAGCGTGAATGTGAGGTCACTGTATGTGAGTGTGATGTCAGAGCATGAGTCTGCGTGTAGTTGGCGTTAGTGTGAGTTTGAGAGGGTGTGAGTGGGAGGTTAGTGAGCGTGAGTGTGAGTGTGAGTGGACGTGAGTGCGAGTGTAAGTGGGTGTGAGTGGGAGCTGATAGGGCATCAGTTTGAGGTTAGAAGGTGAGTCTGAGTGTGAAGGGGCGTTAGCATGAGTGTGAGCAGGCGTGAGTGAGAGTGTTAGTGGGCATTAGTGGGAGGTTTTTGGGTGTGAGGTGAGTCCATGAGTGCGAGTGTGAGTGGGGATGAGTGTGAGGTGAATGAGCATGAGTGTGAGTGTTAGGAGAGGACATGAGTGTTATGTGAGTGGCCATGAGTGTGAGGTGAGAGCATGAGTCTGAGTGTGAGTGGGCGTTAATGTGAGTGTGAGAGGGTGTGAGTGGGAGGTGACTGGGCATGAGTGCAATTGTCAGTGGGCCTGAGTGGGAGGTAAGTGAGCATGAGTCCAAGTGTGAGTGGGCGTGAGTGTGTTTGAATTCCGTGAGTGTGAGTGTGAGTTGGCATGAGTTGGTGGTGAGCAGGCGTGAGTGTAATGTGATTGGGCATGAGTGTGATGTGATTGGGCATGAGTGAGAGGTGAGTGGGCATCAGCAGGTTTGAGTTGCATAAGCGTGAGTGTGAGTGGGCAAGAGTGCGAGGTGAGCTGGCATGAGTGGGTGGTGAGTGGGCGTGAGTGGGAGGTGAGTGAGTGTGAGTTCGAGTGTGAGTCAGCCTGAGTGTGAATTTGAGTGGGCATGAGTGGGAGGTGAGAGGTCCTGAGTGTGATGTGAGTGGGAGTGACTGCGAGTTGAGTGAGCGTGAGGGAGAGGGTGAGTGGGAATGAATGGGACGTCAGTGAGCATGAGTACCAGTTGAGTGGGCATTAGTGGGAGGGGAGTGGGCATGAGTGTGAGTGTTCCGGGCATTCGTGGGAGGTAATTGTGTGTGAGTGTGAGGTGAGAGTGTGAGTGTGAGTGTGAATGGGCATGAGAGCGAGGTGAGTGGGCATGAGTGCGAGGTGAGTGGGCATGAGTGCCAGTGTGAGTGGGTGGCAGTGAGAGTTGAGTCAGTGTGAGCACGAGTGCGAGTGGGCATGAGTGCAAGGTGAGTGGGCGTAAGTGTGAGTGTCAGGTGAGGGCATGAGTGCAAGGGAAAGAGGGCGCTAGTGTGAGATTAGAGAGTGAGTGCAAATGTGAGTCGGCATGAGTGGGATGTGAGTGGGCCTCATTGTGTGGTGAATGCGTGAGTGCGAGTGTGAGTGGGTGTGAGTGTGAGGTGAGTGGGTGTGAGTGTGAGTGGGCGTAAGAGTGTGAGTGGGTGTGAGTGGGAGGTGAGTGGACGTGAGTGTGAAGTAAGAGTGTGAGTGCACATGGGCGTGAGTCAGAGGTGTCTGAGCGTCAGTGCAATTGTGAGTGGGCATTAGTGTAACGGTGAGTGGGTGTGAGTGGGTCATGAGTGGCTTTGTGTCAGGTTAGAGTGTGAGTGCGAGTGTGAGTGGGTGTGAGTGGGAGGTGAGTGAGAGTGTGAGTGTAAGTGGGCAAAAGTGGGAGGTGAGTGGGCATGAGTGCGAGTGGGAGAAGAGGGCATGAGTGTGAGGTGAGAGCGTGAGTCTGAGTGTGAGTGGGCAATACTGTGAGTGTGAGTGGGCATTAGTGGGAGGTGAGTGCACATTAGTGCGAGTGATCATGTGCATTAGTGTGTCAGTGGGCTTGAGAGAGGGTGAGTGAGCATGAGGGCAAGAGTGAGTGCATATGAGTGGGAGGTGAGGGGACGTGAGTGTGAGGGAAGAGTGTGAGTGTGCATAGGGGTGAGTGGGTGGTATCTGAGCATCAGTGCAAGTGTGAGTAGGCGTCAGTGTGAGGGTGAGTGGGTGTGAGTGGGTCGTGAGTGGCTTTGTGTCAGGTTAGAGCGTGAGAGCGAGTGTGAGTAGGTGTGAGTGGGAGGTGAGTGAGTGTGAGTGAGAGTGTGACTGGGCAATAGTGGGAGGTGAGTGGGCATGAGGGCGAGTGGGAGGAGAGGGCATGAGTGTGAGGTGAGTGGCCGTGAGTGTGAGGTGAGAGCATGAGTTGGAGTGTGAGTGGGCATTTGTGTGTGTGTGAGTGGTTGTGAGAGGGAGGTGAGCGTGCGTGTGTGCGAGTGGGAGTGGGAGTGAGTGGGAGGTGAGTGGGCATGAGTCCGAGTGTGAGGTGAAGGCGTGAGTGCAAGTGTGAGTGGGCATTATCGGGAGGAGAGTGGGTGTGAGTGTGAGGTGAAAGCGTGAGTGAGAGTGTGAGTGGGCATGAGAGGGAGCTGAGTGAGCCTGAGTCCAAGTGGGAGTGTGTGTGAGTGCGAGTGTGAGTGGGCATCTGTGCGAGTGTGAGGTGAGTGCTTGAGTGAGATGTGAGTGGCTCTGAGTTTGAGGTGAGAGCATGAGTCTGAGTGTGAGTGGGTGATAGTGTGTGTGTGAGTGTGTGTGATTGGGACGTGAGTGGGCATGAGTGTGAGTGTGAGTGGGCGTGAGTTCCAGGCGAGTGAGCGTGATTGGGATGTCAGAAGGTGAGGGCAAGTGTGAGGGGACATGAGCGGGAGGTGAGTGAGCATGAGTGCAAGTGTGAGTGGATGTGAGTCACTAGTGAGTGGGCGTGAGTGCGATGTGCATGGGCGTGAGTGCTAGGTGAGTGGTTGTGAGTGGGAGGTGAGAGCATGAGTTGGAGTGTGATTGGGCATTAATGTGTGTGTGAGCGGGTGTGAATGGGAGATGAGTGGGGGTGAGTGTGAGTGTGAGTGGGCGTGAGTGGAAAGTAAGTGAGCATGAGTCCAAGTGTGAGTGGGCATGAGTGTGATTGCCAGTGGGTGTGAGTGGGATGTGAGTGGGCATGAATGCGAATGTGAGTGGTTGTGAGTGCGAGGTGAGTGGGTGTGAATGAGAGTGTCAGTGGGCATTAGTGGGAGGTTAGTGCGTGTTAGTGTGAGGTGAGAGCAAGATTGCAAGTGTGAGTGGGCATGAGTGCGAGGTGAGTGGGTGTGAGTGTGAGTCCTAGTAGGCGTGAGTGCGATCTGAGTTGGCGTGAGTGGGAGGTGAGTGTGCATCAGTGTGAAGTCAGTGGGCATGAGTGTGAGTGTCAGTGTGTGTGGGTGGGAGTTGAGTCAGCGTGAGTGCGAGTGCAAGTGGGCATTAGTGGGAGGTGAGTGGGCATGAGTGCGAGTGTGAGGAGAGGGCATGAGTGTGAGGTTAGTGGCCGTGAGTGTGAGCTGAGAGCATGAGTGCGAGTGTGAGTCGGTGTGAGTGGGAGGTGAGTGGTCATCAGGTCAAGTGTGAGTGGATGTGAGTGAGAGGGTGAGTGGGGGTGAGTGGGAGGTGAGTGGGCATCAGTTTGAGGTGAGAAGGTGAGTCCAAATGTGAGTGGGTGTTAGTGTGAGTGTGAGTGGGTGTGAGTGCGAGTATTAGTGGGCATTAGTGGGAGGTTAGTGGGCGTGAGTTGGAGGTGAGTGGGCATGTGAGGTGTGTCAGCATGAGTGTGTGTGAGTAGGTGTGAGTATGAGGCGACTGCGTGTGAGTGTTAGTGTGAGTGGACATGAGTATGAGTATTAGTAGGCCTGAGTGGGAGGTGAGTGGGCATGAGTGTGAGGTGAGTCAGTGGCAGTGGGTGTGAGTAGGCATGAGTATGAGGTGAGTAGGCGTGAGTGTGAGTGTGAGTTGGCATGAGTGGGAGGTGAGTGAGCATTACTGTGAGTGTCAGTAAGAGTCAGTGTGAGGGTGAGTGGGCTTGAGTGCAAGTGTTAGTGGGCATAATTGCGAATGTGAGATGGTTTGAGTGGGAGGTGGGTGGGTCTGAGTGTCAGGTGAGTGGGCATGAGAAGGTGGTGAGTGGGCATAAGAGTGAGTGTGAGTTTGCATGAGTACGAGTGTGAGTGGGCATGAATGGGAGGTCAGTGAGTGTTAGTGCCAGTGTTACTGGGTGTGAGTGGGAGGTGAGTGGGCGTGAGTGAAAATGTCAGGTGAGGAAGTGAGTGTGAGGTGAGTGGGTGTGGGTGGGATGTGAGTGAGCGTGAGTGTGAGTTTGAGTGGGAGTCAGTGTGAGGGTGAGTGGGCATGAGTGGCAGGTGAGTGGGTGTGAGTGTGAAGTCAGTGGGCATGAGTGTGAGTTTGAATGGGCGTGAGTGGGAGATGAGCAGGCTTGAGTGCAATGTGAGTGGGTGTGAGTGCGAGCTGAGTGGGCATCAGTGGGTCACAGTGGCGTGAGTGTGAGTGTCAGTGGGCATCAGTGCGAGGTGTGTAGGTGTGAGTGGTTGGTGAGTGGGTGTGAGTGAGAGTATGAGTGGGCATGAGTGCAAAAATCAGTGGGCGTGAGTGGGAGGTGAGCTAGCATGAGTGTGAGTGGGCATGAGTGGGAGGTCAGTGGGTGTGTGTGTGAGGTGAGAGCATGAGTCCGAGTGTGAGTGGGCCTTTGTGTGAGTGTGTGTGGGTGTGAGTGGGAGGTGAGTGGGCGTGAGTGCACGTGTGAATGGACGTTAGTGAGTGTGAGTGGCATGAGTGTGAGTGTGAGTGGACATGAGTGCAAGCGTGAGAGGGCTTGAGTGGCAGGTGAGTCAGCATGAGTGTGAGGTGAGTCCACTTCAGGGCGTGTGAGTAGGTATGAGTACGAGGTGAGTGGGTGTGAGTGTCAGTGTGAATGGGCGTGAGTGTGTGTTAGTGGACCTGAGTGGGAGGTGAGTGGGCGTGAGTGTCAGGTGAGTCAGTGTCAGTGGGCGTGAGTAGGCGTCAGTACGAGGTGAGTGGGCATGAGTGGGAGGTGAGTGAGCATTAGTGCCAGTGTTACTGGGCGTGAGTGGGAGGTGAGTGGGTGTGAGTGCAAGTGAAAGGTGAAGGCGTGACTGTGAGGTGAGTGGGCATGAATGGGGGTGAGTGGGCATGAGTGTGAGGTGAGTGGGGTTACTGAGGATGAGTCAGCATGAGTGCAAGTGTGAGTGAGCGTGAGTGGGAGGTGAGTGGGCGTGAATGCAAGTGTGAGTCGAGGGGGTGCATGTGAGGTGAGTGGCCATGAGTGAAAGGTCAGAGCATGAGTCCGAGTGTGAGTGGGCATTAATGTGATAGTGAGCGGGTGTGAGTGGGAGGTGCATGAGCGTCAGTGCGAGTGTGAGTGGGCATGACTGTGAGAGGGTGTGATTGGGAGGTGAGGGGGCATGAGTGTGAAGTGAGAGCGTGAGTGTGAGTGTGAGTTGGTGTGAGTGTGAGTGGGCATGAGCAGGAGGTGACTGAGTGTGAGTGTGATATGAGAGCATGAGTGTGAGTGTGAGTGGGTGTGTGTGGGAGGTGAGTGAACATAACTGCAAGTGTGAGTGGGCATAGTAGGTGAGTCAGCGTTAGTGCTAGTGTGAGTGGGTGTGAGGGCATGGTGAGTGGGCCTGAGTGTGAGTGTGAGGTGATGGTGTGAGTGTGACGTGAGTGGCCATGAGTGTGAGTGTGACTGGGCCTGAGTGGGTGGTGAGTGAGCGTGAGTGTGAGTGTGCGTGGACGTGCGTCTGAGTGTGAGTGGGCGTGAGTCAGAGTGTGAGAGGGTGTGAGTAGGAGGTGAGTGGGAGTGAGTGGGTGTGAGTGGCATGAGTGCGAGTGTGATTCGGCATGAGTGCGAAGTGAGTGATGTGAGTGCAAAGTGAGTGGGTGTGAATGCGAGTGTGAGCTGTGGTCATGAGTGTCAGGTGAGTGGCCATGAGTGTGAGGTGAGTGGGCGTGAGTGGGAGATGAGTGGGTGTGAGTGCGAGTGTGAGTGGGCATCAGTGTCAGAGTGAGTGCACGTGAGTGAGAGATGAGTGGGCATGAGTGGGAGCTGAGGGGGTGAGTTCAAGGTGACTGGGCATGAGTGGGTGTCAGTGGGTGTGAGTGAGAGGTCAGAGCGTGAGTCTTAGTGTGAGTGGGCATTAGTGCAAATGTGAGTGGGCATTAGTGCGAATATGAGTGGTGTGAGTGTGAGGTGAGTGGGCATGAATGCGAGTGTGAGATGAGGGTGTGAGTGCGAGTGTGAGTGGGTGTGAGTGTGAATGGGCATTAGTGGGTGGTGAGTGGGCATGAGTGGGAGGTAAGAGTGTGAGTGCGAGTGTGATTGGGCATGAGTGAGAGGTGAGTGGGCTTGAGTGCAATGTGAGTGGGCATGAGTGCGAGATGAGTAGGCATCAGTGGGTCAGAGTGGCATGAGTGTGAGTGTGAGTGTTCATCAGTGCGAGGTGAGTGGGCGTGAGTGGTTGGTGAGTGGGCGTGAGTGCGAGTGTGAGTGGGCATGAGTGCGAGTTTCAGTGGGTGTGAGTTGGAGGTGAGTTAGTGTGAGTGTGAGTGGACATGAGTGGGAGGTGAGTGAGTGTGTGTGCAAGTCTGATGTGAGGCCATGAGTGTGAGGTGAGTGGCCATGAGTTTGAGGTGAGAACGTGAGTCCGAGTGTGAGTGGTCCTTTGTGTGAGTGTGTGTGGGTGTGAGTCGGAGGTGAGTGGGTGTCACTGCTAGTGTGAGTGGGCACTAATGTGAAACTAGGTGGGCGTGAGTCAGAGGTGAGTGAGCATCAGTGCATGTGTGAGTGGGCATAAGTGGGAGGTGAGTCAACGTGAGTGCGAGTGTGAGTGGGCATGAGTGGGAGGTGAGTGGGCTTGAGAGTGTGGTGAGAGCATGAGTGCGAGTGTGAGTGTGTTAGTGCGAGTGTGAGCGGGCATGCGTGCAATTGTGAGAGGGCATGAGTGGGAGGTCAGGGAGCATGAGTGCCAGTGTGAACGAGTGTGAGTCAGATTTGAGTGGGCATGAGTGCAATTGTGAGGTGAGGGCCTGATTGTGAGGTGAGTGGGCGTATGTGGGAGAGAGTCGGCATGAGTGAGAGTGTGAGTGGGCGTGAGTGGGATGTTAGAGCGTCAGTGCAAGTGTGATTGGGCATGAGTGGGAGGTGAATGGGCATGAGTGCAAGTGTGAATGTGTGTTAGTGGGAGGTGAGTGGTCATGAGTGCGAGTGTGAGGTGAGTGGCCATGATTATGAGGTGAAAGCATGAGTCTGAGTGTGAGTGGGCGTTAATGTGAGTGTGAAATGGCATGAGTGGGAGGTGAATGACAGTGTCAGTGGACGTGAGTGGGAGGTGAGTGGGCGTGAGTGCACATGTGAATGGACCTTAGTGGGTGTGAGTGGAGTGTGTGAGAGTGTGAGTGGACATGAGTGCGAGCATGAGACGGCATGAGTGGGAGGTGAGTGGGCGTGAGTGTGAGGTGAGTCGGCGTGAGTGTGTGTGAGTAGGTGTGACTATGAGGTCAGTGGGCGTGAGTGTGAGTGTGAGTGGGCGTGAGTGTGAGTGTTAGTGGGCCTGAGTGGGAGGTGAGTGGACATGAGTGTGAGGTCAGTCAGTGGCAGTGGGTGTGAGGAGGCGTGAGTACGAGATGAGAGGACATGAGTGGGAGGTGAGTAAGCATGTGTGCAAGTGTGAATGGGCATGAGTGGGAGGTGAGTGGGCTTGAGAGAGTGGTGAGAGCTTGAGTGCGAGTGTGAGTGGGTGTCAGTGGGAGGTGAGTGTGCATAAGTGCGAGGTGAGTGAACGTGAATGTATTAGTGGGCGTGATTGCGAGTGTCAGTTGGTGTGAGTGGGAGGTGGGTGGGCCTGAGTGCCAGTTCAGTGGGCATGAGTGGGTGGAGTGGGCATCAGAGTGAGTGTCAGTGGGCATGAGTGCCAGTGTTACTGGGCATGAGTGGGAGGTGAGTGGGCGTGAGTGCACGTGTGAATGGACCTTAGTGGGTGTGAGTGGCGTGAGAGTGTGAGTGGACATGAGTGCGAGTGTGAGACAGCATTAGTGGGAGGTGAGTGGGCATGAGGGCAAATGTCAGGTGAGGGCGTGAGTGTGAGGTGAACGGGCATGAGTGGGGGTGAGTGGGCGTGAGTGCGAGTGTGAGTGGGCATGAGTGTGAGTGTTAGTGGGCAGGAGTGGGAGGTGACTGAGCGTTAGTGTGAGTGTGAGTGAGCATGAGTGGAAGGTGAGTGGGCGTGAGTGCAAATGTGACTTGAGGGCGTGTGTGTGAGGTGAGTGGCCATGAGTGTGAGGTCAGAGCATGAGTCCGAGTGTGAGTGGCCATTTTTGAGATAGTGAGCCGGTGTGAGTGGGAGGTCAGTGAGCATTAGTGCGAGAGGGAGTGGGTGTGAGTGTGTGTGGGCATGAGTAGGAGGTGAGTGGGTGGGAGTGGGAGGTGGGAGCATGAATGAGCGCGTGAGTTGGCGTGAGTGCAAGTGTGTGGGCGCTAATGGGAGGTGAGGGGGAAAGAGTGCGAGGTGAGTGG
Organism: Eulemur rufifrons; assembly: GCF_041146395.1. Classification (NCBI taxonomy): domain Eukaryota; kingdom Metazoa; phylum Chordata; class Mammalia; order Primates; family Lemuridae; genus Eulemur; species Eulemur rufifrons. The sequence goes on along the minus strand of NW_027182826.1, from coordinate 1,666,560 downwards.
GCATGAGTGGGTGTGAGTGGGCATGAGTCTGAGTGTGAATGGGCATGAGTGCGAGTGTGAGTGGGTGTGAGTCAGGGAAGAGCAGGCGTGATTGCAATGTGAGTGGGTGTGAGTGTGAGGTGATTGGGTGTGAATGGGTGTGAGTCTCATGAGTGCGAGTATGAATGGGCATGAGTGCGAGTGTGAGGGGTAATGAGTGAGAGATGGGTGGGCATGAGTGGGAGGTGAGTCAGCGTATGAGTGTGAGGTGAGGTGTCAGATGGATGTGTGAGTGGCCATTAATGTGATAGTGAGTGGGTTTGAGAGCGAGGTGAGTGAGCGTTAGTGTGAGAGTGAGTGGGCAAGAGTGTGAGTGGGCATGAGTGGGAGGTGAGTGGGCTTAGGTGGGAGGTGAGAGTGTGAGTGTGAGTGTGAGTCGGCATGAGTGCAAGTGTGTGGGCGCTAATGGGAGGCATGAGTGCGAGGTGACTGGGTGTGAGTGGCTTGAGTGGGCATGAGTGAGAATTGAGTGGGTGTGACTTCGAGTGTGAATGGTCATTAGTCAGAGTGTGAGAGGGCATGAGTAGGAGGTGAGTGGTCGTGAGTGCAATGTGCATGGGCATCAATGCAAGTGTGAGAGGGAATGAGTGTGAGTGTGAGTGGGCGTGATACAGGGGTGAGCAGGCGTGATTGCAATGTGAGTGGGTGTGAGTGTGAGGTGAGTGGGTGTGAATGGGTGTGAGTGGCATGAGTGTGAATATGAGTGGGCGCGAGTGTGAGTGGGCATGAGTGAGAGATGACTGGGCGTGAGTGGGAGGGGAGTCAGCGTGAGTGCGAGTGTGAGGTGAGGTGTGAGTGGGAAGTGAGTGCGCATGAATGTGAGGTTAGTGGGAGTGAGTGTGAGTGTCAGTTGTTGTTAGTGTTTTAGTGAGAGGGTGTCAGTGGGAGGTGAGTGAGCATGAGTGGGTGTGTGAGTGGGCGTGAGTGTGATGTGAGTGGGTGTGAGTGTGAGCTGAGTGGGCGTGAGTGGGTTTGAGTTGCATTAGTGTGAGTGTGATTTGGTATGAGTTGGTGGTGGTCGGGCGTGAGTGCAATGTGATTGGGCATGAGTGCGAGGTGAGTGGGTGTGAATGGGAGGTGAGTGGGCATCAGCAGACTTGAGTTGCGCTAGTGTGAGTGTAAGTCGGTGTTAGTGAGAGTGTGAGTGGGAGTGAGTGGGAAGTCAGTGAGCGTGAGTACCAGTAGGAGTGGGCATTAGTGGGAGGTGAGTGGGCGTGAGTGGGAGTGAGTGCGAGTGTGAGTGGGCATTAGTATGAGAGTGAGTAAGCATCAGTGGGAGGTGAGTGAGCATGAGTGCGAGTGTCAGTGGACATCAGTGTGTGAGTGGGCATGAGTGGAAAGTCAGTGAGTGTGAGTACCAGTGTGAGTGGGCGTTAGTGGGAGGTGAGTGGGCATGAGTGTGAGTGTTAGTGGGCATTAGTAGGAGGATAGTGGGTGTCAGTGTGAGGTGAGAGCGTGAGTGCGAGGTGAGTGGGCATTAGTGTGAGGTGAGTGGGCATGAGTGCGCGTGTCAGGTGAGGGTGTGAGTGTGAGTGTCAGAGGCCATTAGTGTGAGGTTAGATCGTCAGTGCGAGTGTGATTGGGCATGAGTGGGAGGTGAGTGGGCATGAGTGCAAGTGTGAAAGTGTGTTAGTGGGAGGTGAGTGGTCATGAGTGCGAGTGTGAGGTGAGTGGCCATGATTATGAGGTGAGAGCATGAGTCCGAATGTGAGTGGGCGTTAATGTGAGTGTGAGATGGCGTGAGTGGGAGGTGAATGAGCATGAGTGAGAGTGTGAGGTGAGGCATGAGTGGGAGGTGAGTGGGAGTGAGTGTGAGTGTCAGTTGGTGTTAATGTGGGAGTAAGTGAGTGTAAGTGGGAGTGGAGTGAGCGTGAGCGGGTGTGTGATTAGGCATTAGTGTGAGTGGGCATGAGTGGTAGGTGAGTGGGTGTGAGTGGGTTTGAGTTGGTGGTGTGCGGGCGTGAGTGAGGTGTGATTGGGCTTGAGTGTGAGGTGAGTGGGCGTGAGTGGGTGGAGAGTGAGCATCAGTGTGAGTGTGAGTGGGCATGAACGTGAGTGTGAGTGGGCGTGATTGCGAAGTCAGTGAGTGTGAGTACAAGTGTGAGTGGGCGTTAGTGGGTGGTGAGTGGGCGTGAGTGCGAGTGTGAGGTGAGGCATGAGTGGAGGTGAGTCGGCGTGAGTGGGAGGTGAGTGGGAGTGAGTGCCAGTGTGAGTGGGCATTAGTGTGAGTGTGAGTGAGCATCAGTGGGAGGTGAGTTAGTGAGAGTGCAGATGTGAGTGGGCATCAGTGTGAGTGTGAGTGGGCATGAGTGGCAGGTGAGTCGGCGTGAGTGTGAGGCCTGTGGGCGTGAGTGGGAGTTTGGGTGAGCGTGAATGGGAGGTGAGTCAGAGTGAGTGCGAGTGTGAGTGGGAGTGTGTGCGAGGTGAGTGCGTGTGAGTGCGAGTGTGAGGTGAGGCCATAAGTATGAGTGTGACAGGGCGTGAGTGTGAGGTTACAGCGTGAGTGTGAGAGTGAGTGGGTGTGAGACAGGGTGAGTGGTCATGAGTCCGAGGTGAGTGGGCATGAGTGCTAATATGAGTGGGCCTGTGTGGGTGGTGAGTGGGCGTGAGTCGAGGTGAGTGGGCGTGAGTTGGTTGGAGTAGCGTGAGTGTGATGGTGGGTGGGCAGGAGTGAGAGGTGAGTGGGCGTGAGTGTGAGTGTGAGTGGGCATGAGTGGGAGGGGAGTGAGCATGAGTGGAATGGTAGTGGCCATGAGTGTGAGGTGAGAATTTGAGCGCGAGTGTGACTCAGTGTTAGGGGTGTGTGTGAACAACAGTGTGAGTGTGAGTTGGTGTGAGTCGGGGGTGAGTGGGTGTGAGCAAGAGGTGAATTGGCATGAGTGGGTGTGAGTATGCATGAGTGAGAAATGAGTGGGCGTGAGTCCGAGTGTCAGTGGGCATTAGTGGGAGGTTAGTGGGTGTCCGTTGGGGTGAGAGGATGAGTGCGAGTGTGAGTGGGCATGAGTGCGAGGTCAGTGAGCATTAGTGCCAGTGTTACTGCGCGTGAGTGGGAGGTGAGTGGGCGTGAGTGAGAGGTGACTGGGCGTGAGTGGGCATGAGTGGGCGTGAGTGAGAGGTGAGTGGGCATGAGTCTGAGTGTTAGTGACCATGAGTTAGAGTGTGAGAGGGCATGTGTGGGAGGTAAGCAGTCATGAGTGCAAGGTGAGTGGGCTTCAATCTGAGTGTGAGTGGGCGTGAGTGTGAGTGAGCGTGAGTGTGGGGTGAGCGGGCATGAGTGCAATGTGAGTGGGCATGAGTGTGTGGTCAGTGGGCATGAGTGAGTGTGAGTAGCATGAGTACAATGTGAGTGGGCATCAATGCGAGTGTGAGTGGGTGTGAGTGCGATTCTGAATGGGCGTGAGTGGGGGGTGAGCAGGTGTGAGTGCAAGTGTGAGTGGGCATGAGAGAGAGCTGAGTGGGCATGAGTGGGAGGTGAGTCAGCATGAGTACAAGTGTGAGTGGGCATGAGTGTGAGTGTGAGTGGGCATGAGTGGGAGGTGAGCGGGCATGAGTGCGGTGTCAGTGGGCATGAGAGTGAGGTGACTGGGTGAGTGGGTTTGAGTTGTGTGAGTGTAAGTGTGAGGGTGAGTCAGCATGAATGCGAATGTGAGTGGGCATCAGAGGGAGGTGAGAGTGCGTGAGATGTGAGTGGGAGGTGAATGAGCGTGAGTGCGAGTGTGAGTGAGTGTTAGTGCAAGTGTGAGTGGGCATCAGTGGGAGGTGAGAGGGTGTGAGTGCGATGTGAGTAGTAGTGAGTGTAAGATGAGTGGGATTGAGAGGGTGTGAGTGGGGTGAGAGGGAGTGTGAGTGGACATGAGTCCGAGGTGAGTGGGTGTGAGTGGGAGGTGAGAGCGTGAGTCTGAGTGAGAGTGGGCGTTAGTGTGAGTGTGAGTGGGCATGAGTGGGAGGTGAGTGGGTGTGACTGTGAGGTGAGGTCCTGAGTGCAGGTGTGAATGGGCCTGAGACCGAGTGTAAGTGGGCGTGAGTGAGAGTGTGAGAGGGTGTGAGTGGGAGGTGAGTGGGCATTAGAGCAAGGTGAGTGGGCGTGAGTGCCAGTGTGAGTGGATGTCAGTCTGAGTGTGAGTGGGTGAGAGTGGGAGGTGAGTCAGTGTGAGTGCGAGTGTGAGTCGGCATGAGTGCAAGGTGAGTGGATGTGATGGTGAGGTGAGTGAGCATGAGTGCGTGTGTCAGTGTACATTAGTGTTAGGTGAGTGGCCATGTGAGGTCAGAGCGTGAGTCTGTGAGTGGGTGTTATTGTGGGTGTGAGTGGGCGCAAGTGGGAGGTGAGTGTGTATTAGTGCGAGTTTGAGGTTAGGGCATGAGTGCGAGGAGAGTGGCCGTGAGTGTTAGGTGAGAGCGTGAGTCCGAGTGTGAGTGGGCGTTAGTGTTAGTGTGAGTCGGCTTGAGTGGGAGGTTATTGGGCATGAGTGCAAGTGTGAATGGGGGCATTAGTGGGAGGTGAGTGGGTGTGAGTGCGAGTGTGGGGTGATGGCGTGAGTGTGAGATGAGTGGCCGTGAGTGTGAGGTGAGAGTGTGAGTCTGAGGGTGAGTGGCCATGAGTAGAAGGTGAGTGGGCGTGAGTGCAAGTGTCAGTGGGCATTAGTGGGAAGATAGTGGGTGTAAGTGTGAAGAGAGAGTGTGAGTGTGAAGTGAGTGGGCATGAGTGAGAGGTGAGTGGGCGTGAGTGTGAGTGTTAATGGGTGCTAGCGGGAGGATAGTGGGTGTCAGTGTGAGGTGAGAGCGTGAGTGCGAGGTGAGTGGGCATGAGTGGGCTTGAGTACGAGTGTGAGTTGGCATTAGTGTGAGGTGAGTGGGCATGAGTGCGCATGTCAGGTGAGGGTGTGAGTGTGAGTGTCAGAGGGCATTAGTGTGAGGTTAGAGCATGAGTGCAAGTGTGATTGGGCATGAGTGGGAGGTGAGTGGACATGAGTGCAAGTGTGAATGTGTGTTAGTGTGAGGTGAGTGGCCGTGATTATGAGGTGAGAGCGTGAGTCCAAGTGTGAGTGGGCATTAGTGTGAGTGTGAGATGGCTTGAGTGGGAGGTAAATGCGAGTGTCAGTGGATGTGAGTGGGAGGTGAGTGTGAGTGAGTGTGAGTTTAAGTGGGCATTAGTGTGAGAGTGAGTGAGCGTCAGTGGGAGGTGAGTTAGTGAGAGTGCGAATGTGAGTGGGCATCAGTGTGAGTGTGAGTGGGCATGAGTGGCAGGTGAGTCGGTGTGTGAGGTCCATGGGCATGAGTGCGAGTTTGGCTGGGCATGAGTGGGAGGTGAGTCAGAGTGAATGCGAGTGTGAGTGGGAATGTGTGCAAGGTGAGTGGGTGTGAGTGCAAGTGTTAGGTGAGGCCGTAAGTGTGAGTGTGACAGGGCATGAGAGTGAGGTTATAGCATGAGTGTGAGAGTGAGTGGGCGTGAGGCAGGGTGAGTGGGCATGAGTGCGAGGTGAGTGGGCATGAGTGCAAATATGAGTGGGCGTGTGTGGGAGGTGAGTGGGTGTGAGTCGAGGTGAGTGGGCATGAGTTGGTTGGAGTAGCATGAGTGTGATTGTGAGTGGGAAGGAGTGCTAGGTGAGTGGGTGTGAGTGAGAGTGTGAGTGGGCATGAGTGGGAGGTGAGTGAGCGTGAGTTCAAGTGTGAGGTGAAGGCATGAGTGCGAGTGTGAGTGGGCGTTAGTGGGTGGTTAGTGGGCATGAGAACGAGTGTTAGTTGAGGGCATGAGTGTGAAATGTGTGGCCATGAGTGTGAGGTGAGAACGTGAGTCTGAGTGTGAGTGGGCGTGACTCTGTGTGTGTGGGCATCAGTCAGAGGTCAGTGGGCATGAGTGCAAGTGTGAGTGGGCATGAGTGGGAGGTCAGTGAGCGTGATTGCTAGTGTGAGTGGGTGTGAGTGGGAGTTTGAGTGGGCGTGAGTGGGAGGTCAGTGAGAGTGATTGCCATTGTCAGTTGTTGTGAGTGGGAGGTGAGTGGGCATGAGTGCGAGTGTGAGGTGAGGGCGTGAGTGTGAGGTTAGTGGCTGTGAGTGTGAGGTGAGAGCGTGAGTCCGAGTGTGAATGGGCATTAGTGTGAGTGTGAGTGGGCGTGAGTGGGAGGTGAGTGGGCATGAGTGCGAGTGTGAGTGGGCATTATTGCAAGTGTGATTGGGCGTGAAAAGGAGGTAAGTGAGTGTGAGTGTGAGTTGTGAGTGTGAGTCAGTGTATTAGGTGAGTGGGCGTGAGTGGGAGGTGAGTGTGAGTACAAGTGTGAGTGGGCATAGGTGCGAGTGTGACTGGGCATGAGTGGGACATGAGTGAGCGTGAGTGCAAGTGTGACTGAGTGTCAGAGTGAGTTGAGTGGGCATGAGTGCAAGTGTAAGGTGAGGGCGTGAGTGTGATGTCACAGTCTCTGCGGGGCCGGCCTGGTGGACGTTATGGAGAGGGTCACTGCCAGAGGGCTCTGTGGTTGCGGGCCTCTCGACTCCCTCTCCCTCCCTTCCTCACTACGTGGTTGAAGGTGGGACTTTATTTTTTCCTCCCACCCTCCGACCGCTCTCTCACATGCTCACACGCTCGTGCCTCTGCCAGTGTGGTGCGTAGACACCATGGTGCACGGGGCTGACAAGATGTCCCCTTCACACTTAGTCTCTGTGGGGCCGGCCTCGTCAACGCTATGGAGGGGGTCACGACCAGAGGGTTCTGCATTTGCAGACTTCTCAACTCCCCGTCTCTCCCTTCCTCACTACGTGGCCAAAGGTTTGACTTTTTTTTCGCTGCCTCTCCCCCCTACCTTCTTGCTCAATCACGCTGCGGCTGGTGCCATGCCAGAATGCCATTGTGCCGCACCATACACCGTGGGCACGACGTCAATAATGCACGCCCCATGCACTGCATGGGACAGGCACATACTGCATGTTCTGTGCACTGTGTGTGACACGCGCCTACCACGTGATCCACGCACTGTTCATCAAACATGCATAACGTGCATTCTGTGAACCACGTGCAAAATGCGCATACTAGGCGATCAGGACTCTGAGCATGATAGGCACATACCACGTGCTCTGGGCACCATGCACCACATGCCCATAATGCACACTCCGTATACCCGGCGCCACCACTCCATGCCACGTACTCCGTGCACTGCGAGCAACAGGCACAGTCCATGCGCTTAGCCCACCACATGCAACAGACGCATATGACACAATCCACGCACCGTGAGCCACACACGCATAACATGTGTTCTGTGCACCGTAGGCAACAGGTGCATACATGCAATCTGCACACCGAGTACCGCCCACCATGGTGAAACATGCATAATTCACCCTCCGTGCACTGCATGGGACATGCCCATAGTGCATGCTCTGTGCACCCCATGCGACATGTGCATAATGACTGCACCACGCACGATACATGACATGAACATACCAAATGATCCACACACCTTGTGCCACATGCGCATCACGTATGTCCCACGCCCCACATGCAACATGCGCATAGCACATGCTCCATGCACTGAGAACCGCACACCATGGGCAACACGTGCAAAACACACCCTCCACGCACTGCATGGGATGCACCCATACTGCATGCTCTGTGCACCACGTGTGACATGTGCATAAAACGTGATCCGTACCCGGTGCACCAAACACGCATGATGCGCATCCCACGTACCAGGTGCTACACTTGCATACCACATGATGCGTGCACTCAGCATGACATGTGCATACCACACACCGCACACCATGGGCAGCACACACATCACGCATGCACTGCGTGGGACCCGCGCATACTGTGTGCTCTGTGCACGGTGCGCCACAGGCTCATACCATGCAATCCACGCACCATGCACCAAACATGCATATGGTGCATTCCGTGCACCACATGCCAAATAAGCATACCAGGTGATGCACACACAAAGCACGATAGACACATACCACATGCTCAGGACACCACACATGACACGCGCATAATGTGCACTCCGTGTGTAATACGCAACCGGACCATACCGCCTGCTTGTGCACCGAGCATGACAGGCACATACCGCACGTTCAGCGCACCTCACACTATATGCAGATACCACATGCTCCACAAACCCTAACACCAACCCCAACGCCAACCCCAACTGCTAGGCTTACCACCAACCCTGACACCATTACGCTCACCCTAACACATACCCTTACCCTGACTCCAACCCAGATCCAAACCCTGATTCTTGCCCTGACCCTGACCCTAACGCCAAACCCGAACCCCTCACCCTAACCCCTAACCCTAACCAAGCCTAACCACCCTACCCTAACACACACTACCCTAACCCTAACCCTACCCTAAACTTAACATTATCCTTACCCGAACCTGAAACCTAACACTAACCCCACCACCAACCACAACCCCCACCCTATTGCTACCGCTAACTCTAACCCTACCCTAAACATAATCCTCACCCCTAACCCTTACCCGACCCTAACCCTAGGGGTACTACCTTAACCCTAAGACATAAACCTAAACCTAAGACTACCCCAACCCCAACCCTATCCCCCAAACATAACTGTAACCCTAGCCCTAAACCTACCCTTACCCTTACCCTTACCCTAACCCTAACCCTAATACCAACCCTACCCTACCCTAACCCTAACTTCAACCTCAAACCCTAACCCTCAGCCAAATCCACACTCTAACCCTAACCCTAACCCCTAACCCTAACTTCTAACGCTAACCCTAACACCAACCCCAATCCCAAAATCCCACCACTAACCCTAACCCTAATCCGAAACCCTAACCCTAACGCTAACACCTAACCCTAATCCTAACCCTATACCTAACCCAAACCCCAAAGCCGACCCCGACCCCGACCCTGACCCTAATCCATAACCCAAACCCCTAACCATTAACCCTAACCCTAATCTCCAACCCTAACCCTAACCCTAACCATACCGTATGCCACATGTGCATAACGAGTGTTTTGCACAGTGCGTGCAACACGCGAATAGCACACTCTCCGCACACCGACCGTGACACACACATACCACACACAGCACACCACATGCAACACGTGAATATAGAGTGCCACATGCACCACTCACAACATGTGCATATCACCTGTCCAGGAAACAGTGTGCTACACGTGGATACCAGGCACCACACACCACGTGTGAAATGCACATAATGCACCCTTCGAGGACCACATGTTACACACGCACACCGCGTGTTCCATGTGCTGCGTGTTGCAGGTGCATACCACGCATTCTGTGCACCATGCCCGACACATGCATACCCCATGCACCGCCCACCACGTGCTGCCTGCACATACCCCAAGCTCCGTGCACCACGTGACACATGCGCATACACGGGATCCGTGCACCGAGCGCCGCACACCACAGGTGACACCTGCATTACCCATGCACCATGCACTGTGTGGGACAAGCGCATACTGCATGCTCTGCGCACTGCGTGTGATACGCATATACCACATGATCCTCACACCATGCACCAAACACGCATAATGCCCACCCCACGCACCGTGAGCGAAAAGTGCTTGCCACGCACCATGCACCGAGCGCCAGATGTGCATACTGCACACCACTCTCCAAGCGTAACACACACACCACACTCCATGTACTGTGTGGGACCAGAGCATACCGCGTGCTCTGTACGCCCCGTGTGACAGGCACACACAGCACGGTCCATGCACCGCAAATGACATCCATGCACCATGTGCCACACACACAAAGCACGTGACCCGTGCACTGTGTGCCACAAGCACATAACGCACATTGCACACAATGCGTGCAACATGCGCATACCACATGATCTGTGAACCGAGCATGACATGCGCATAATGCGCACCATACAGCATGGACAAAACATGAATAATGTACGCTCCATGCATGGCATGGGACACGCACCTACCATGTGCTCTGTGCACTGTGTGTGACACCCGCCTACCACATGATCCACACACTGTTTGCCAAACATGCATAACGTGCATTCCGTGAACTGTGTGCAAAATGTACATATCAGGTGATTAGGACTACAAGCATGATAGGCACATACCACACACTCGGTGCACCAAGCGTGACATGCCCATAATGCACGCTCCACGTACCATGCACCACTGGTTCATACCATGTGCTCCACGCACTGCGATCAAGAGGCGCATACCGTGCGCTCAGTCCACCATGTGCGACACACGCATGTCACACAAACTGTGCACCATGTGCCACACACTCATAATGCGCATTCTGTGTGCCTTGTGCAACACGCACATACACGTGATCTGCCCACTGAGCATGACACGTGCATACTGCACACCGCACACAGTGGGCGACATGTACATAATGCGTGTTCCATTTGCTTCGTGGGACAAACCCATACCGCACGCTCTGGCACCACGTGTGACATGCGCATACCACGTTTTCTGCAAACCATGCACCAAACACGCATAACATGTGCAGCGCGCACCGTGAACGAAATGTGATTGCGACGCACGGCGCACTGCATACGACATGCACATACTGACTGCACCAGACAATGATGCACGACACATGCTTAACGCACGCTCTGGGCACCAACCGTGACACCGTATAGCGCACACCACACTCCACACACAACATGCACATACTGTGCACTCCACATATCATGCACAACCAGATCATACTGCATGCTCCATGCACCGTGCACAAAAGGTGCATAATGTGCACACTGTGCACCGTGCACAACAGGCACATACCATGCCGTGCGCACACCTCGCGTGACTCACTCTTAATGCATGTTCCATCACTGTGCGTGACATGTGCATAAAATGCGATCCATACCCCGTGCACCAAACATGCATGATGTGCATTCTGCATACCTTGTGCTACATGGGCATACCACATGATACACTGAACATGACATGTGCAAACCACGCACCGCACACTGTGGGCAACACACACATCATGCACAATCCACACACTGCGTGCAACACGTGCATACTATATGATCTGCAAACCGAACACGACATGCGGGTAACACACACTATACAGCGTGGGCAACACGTGAATAATGTATGACCCATGCACTGTGTGGGACACGCACCTACCATGTGCTCTGTGCACTGTGTGTGACACCCGCCTACCACACGATCCACACACTGTTTGCCAAACATGCATAACGTGCATTCCGTGCACTGCATGCAAAATGCGCATACCAGGTGGTCAGGACTACAAGCGCGATAGGCACATACCACGTGCTCGGTGCACCACGCATGAAACGCCCATAATGCATGCTCCGTGTACCGTGCACCACTGGTCCATACCATGTGCTCTGCACACTGCGATCAAGAGGCGCATACTGCATGCTCAGTCCACCACGTGCAACACACACGTATCACACGAACCATGCACTGTTTGCCACATGCTCATAACGTGCATTCTGTGCACCATGTGCAACACACACATACATGTGATTTGCCCACTGAGCGTGACACGTGCATACTGTGCACTGCACACAGTGGGCAACATGCGCATAACACATGTTCCATTTGCTTCATGGTACACACCCATATCGCACACTCTGGCACTGCGTGTGACATGTTCATACCACGTGATCTGCAAACCATGCACCAAACATGCATAATGTGTGCAGCGCGCTCCATGAATGAAATGTGATTGCCGCGCACCGTGCACTGCGTACGACATGCACATACTGACTGCACCAGATGATGCGTGACACACACTTAACACACGCTCCATGCACCGAACATGACATGCATATAGCGCACACCACACTCCGCATGCAACATGCACATACTGTGCACTACGCATATCATGCGCGACTGGAGCATACTGCATTATCCGTGCACCGTGCACAACAGGCGCATACCACGCCGTGCATGCACCTCACGTGACTGGCTCTTAATGCAGGTTGCATCACCATACGTGACATGTGCATAAAATGTGATCCATACACCGTGAGCCAAACACACATGATGCGCATTCTGCATAACATGTGCTACATGTGCATACCACATGATGCATGCACTGAGCATGACATGCGCAACCATGCACCGCACACCGTAGGCAACACACACATCACGCACAATCCATGTACTGCGTGGGACACGCGCATACCGTGCACTCCACACACAGTGTGCCACAGGCGCATACCATGCGATCCATGCACCATGCGCCAAACATGCATATGGCACGTTCCGTGCACTGCATTCCAAATGTGCATACCACATGATCCACGCACTGAGGGTGACAGGCACATACCACATGCTCGGCACACCACACATGACACGTGCATAATGCACACTCCATGTAAAATAGGCAACCAGACCATACCACCTGCTTTGTGCACTGCACATGACAGGTACATACCACATGCTCAGCGCACCTCACGCTACATGTGCATACAACACGCTCTGCACACCCTAACACCAACCCTAACGCCAACCCCAACCGCTAGGCCTACCACTGACCCTGACACTTACCCTTACCTTACCCTGACCCCAACCGCGACCCTGAACCAGAACACAACCACTAACACCAACCCGCAAAACTAACCACAAACCCCAACACTAACCCTAACCTGCGGGGAGTTAGCTATGCTCCCTGCAAGGAGGTTTTTTTCTTCCGATTAGGTCTCTCAGGCAGTGGTCATCACAAAGGATGAAAAAATAGTAGGAAACAGAAATAAAAGTAAAATAATGATAGTAATACACACAGCCAAAGATATAGTTTATAAAGTAAAGGTTTATGAAAATATATAAAAAGAGAGTATCCCGATGGATATATTTCTTCCCGCATAAAATATATCCCTGACTGAAACACCACACAGGTATTTTATAGGGTAGATACAGGCTCCCATTGCCAAGGGTAATGGGATTTACATACTAACAGGCAGTTTGCTTTAGGGTCAAAGTCTCCTAAAAGGCTACTACAAATCCTTTAACTAACTCTAACTAGGGGAACAATGAGTTATAAAACCTTCTTGGGGCAAACTTCTAAGTTTTATGATAGGGCTATTACTTTAGCAAAAAACAGAGACATCTTGGTTCCAGTGATTGTGTCTTTGGAGACAGAGATGATCCCAGAAGTCAACATGGGCTGTGCTTTGTGTTAATTACTTTAACTGCATGGTTCCTGCCTGGGCCCGGCTTGGGCATTAGTATATCTATCTCATCAACTCTCATCTCTGGGGGTCTACACCTGTCAGCTCCGGCAAACTTTTGGTTCTAAGGGAGAGGCCTGCCTTGTCTTTCAAAACAGGTGAGAACCATAGGCCCAGTTTACAGCTGTCTCTTTGAAGTGCAGCTATTACTGACCAATGAGATGCCCTCCTGAGACGAGGCAGATTTTGTACTAACACATTTATTTTTTTCTGTAAGGAAAAGCCTTATTTGACTTCTGAAATCATATCTTGTCTGCAGAAATATAGGTGGCATATCTGTAACTCTGTATAATTAGGCGAAACACTAACCCTTAAACCGAAACCTAATCCTACTCTACCTCCGACCCTAATCCTACCCTAACCCTAAACCTAGACCTAGCCATAACCCTAAATCTAACCCTAACCATAACGCAACCCTCCCCTTACCCAACACTAACCCTAATCCCAAAATCAACACAAACCCTAACACTAAACCCTAACCCTAAAACTACCCTAACCCTAACCTTTACCCTACCCCTACCCTACTGTTACACTACCCTACCCTAACGGTAACCCTATCCCTAACCCTAACCCTAAAGGCAATCCCAACTCCAACCACTACCCTAACCCTAACACCTTAACATCCTGCCCCTACCCTGACTCTAAACCTAAACCTAAACCTACCTCTAACCCTACCCCTAACCCTACCATAACCCTAACCCTAACCCTAACACCAACCCTGCCCTACCCTACACTAACCCTAACCCCAAACCCTAACCTTAAACCCAACCCCAACACCAACACTAACCCTAACCCTAATCCCAAACTGTAACAATAACACTAACCCTTAACACTAACACTAACACGAACCCCAACCCCTAACCCTAACCCTGTCCTTCACTCTAACATCTAAATCCAAGCCCAACCTCGACCCTCACCCTTGCCTTGACCCTGACCCTAACCCCAAACCCGAACCCCTCACCCTAACCTCTAACCCTAACCAAGCATACACACCCTACCCTAACTTACCCTACACTAACCCTAACCCTAACCCTACCCTAACCTTAAACTTACCCTTACCCAAACCCGAAACCTAACACTAACACCACCACCGACCCCAACCTCCATCCTATCACTACCGCTAACCCTAACCCTACCCTAAACATAACCCTCAACCCTAACCCTAACCCAACCCTACCCTACCCTACCTTAACCCTAAACCATAAAACTTAACCTAAGACTACCCTTACCCCAACCCCACTCTAACCTCCAAACATAACTGTAACCCTAGCCCTGAACCTACCCTATCCTTACCCTTACTCCAACCCTAACCCTAACCACAACACCAAACACTAACCCTCAGCCTAACCCCCTAACACCCTAACCCTAACACTCACCCCTAACCGTAACTTTTAACGCTAACCCTAACACCAACCCCAATTCCCAAATCCAACCCCTAACCCTAAACCCTACCCTAACCCTAACCCTAATCTAACACCTAACCCTAACCCGAACCCCAACCCACCCACCCCTAATCCTAATCCTAACCCTATACCTAACCCAAACCCGAAAACCGACCCTCACCCTAACCCATAACCCAAACCCCTAACCCTAACCCTAACCCTAATCTCTAACCCTAACCCTAACCATGCCGTGTGCCACATGTGCATAACAAGCATTTTGCGCACCGCGTGCAATACATGATTAGCACACAATCCTCCCACTGAGCACAAAACGCACATACCACACACAGCACACCACATGCAACATGCAAATACAGAGCACTACACACACTGCTTGCAACATGTGCATATCGCCTGTCCAGCAAACAGTGCGCTACATGCGGATACCAGGCACCGCACACCACATGTGAAACATGCATAATGCACCCTTCAAAGACCACGTGTGACACATGCACAGCACGCGTTCCACGCGCTGCATGCTGTGCGTGCATACCACACATTCCATGCACCGCGCCTAACACACGCATACCGCATGCGCCACCCACCACGTGCTGCCCACGCATACCCCAAGCTCCGTGCAGCACATGCCACGTGCGAATACACGGGATCTGTGCACCGAGCATCGCACACCACAGGTGACACGTGAATAATGCACGCACCGTGCACTTCATGGGACAGGTACATATCGCAACTCCGCGCACTGCGTGAGATACACACATACCACATGATCCTCGCACCATGCACCAAACATGCATAATGCCCACACCATGCAGCGTGAATGAAACGCGCTTGCCACACACCATGCACCGAGCACCACACGTGCATACTGCACACCACTGTCCGAGCGCAACACACACTTACTGCACACTCCGCTTACTGTGCGTGACCAGAGCATACCACATGCTCTGTGGACCCCATGTGACAGGCACACACAGCATGGTCTGTGCACCGTGAACAACATCCATGCACCATGTGCCACACATGCATAACACACGTCCCACGCACTGTGTGCAATATGCACATACCACGTGATCCGGGCATGGCATGTGGCATGCGCATACTGTGTGCCACACCCTGCAGATGACACATGCATGACACACACTCCACACACTACGTAGGACATGCGCATACCACGTGATCCGTGCACAGTGTGCCACGTGTGCATAACTCACATTCTGCATCCCATGTGCAACACGTGCATCCACATCATCTGCACACTGAGCACTGCACACTGTGGACAACACGTGCATAATGCATGATCTGAGCACTGCGTGGGACATGCGCATACCGCATGACCCGTGCACTACATGAGACATGCACATACCACATGATCCTCGCACCATGCACCAAACACACATAAGGTGCACACTGAGCCCCATGAACCAAATGGACTTACCGCAGACCATGTACTGTGAATGACATGTGCATACTGACTGCACCACGCACCATGCATAATGTGTGCATAACGCATGCTCCATGCACCGAAAGCGACATGTGCATACAGCATGCTGCTCTCCGTGTGCAACACGCACTTAATGCACACTGCGTGTATCATGCGTGACCATAGCATACCACGTGGTCTGTGCACCACGCACAACAGGCACATATCACATGCTCAGCACAACACGTGTGACACGTGCATACCACGTGATCCGCGTACTGTGCACCACACACACATAACACACGTTCCATACACCATGTGCAACACCCACAAACCACACAATCCATGCACTGTGTGCCACAAGTACATAACACACATTGCATGCACCGCATGCAACATGTGCATACCACGTGATCCATGAGCCGAGCACGACACGCACATAACACGCACCATACAGCGTGGGCAGCACGTGAATAGCGTACGCCCCATGCACTGTGTGGGACATGAACCTACCATGTTCTCTGTGCACTGTGTGTGACACATGCCTACCACGCAATCTGCATACTGTTCACCAAACATGCATAATGTACATTCTGTGCACCGCATGCAAAATGAACATACCAGGTGATCAGGACTACAAGTGCGATAGGCACATACCGTGCGCTCGGTGCACCATGAGCAACACACCCATAATGCATGCTCCGTGTACTGTGTGCCACCGGGCCATACGACGTGCTCCACGAACTGCGAGCAAAAAGCACATACCGTGGGCTCAGACCACCATGTGCGACAAATGCATATCACACGATCCACGCACCATATGGCGCACACTCTTAATGAACATTGTGTGCACTGTGTGCAACACGCACATACATGTGATCCACCCACCGAGCGTGACATGCACATACCACACACATCACACCATGGGCGACATGCGCATAATGCATGCTCCATTTTCTTCATGGAACACGCCCATACCACATGCTCTTGCACCACGTGCGACACGCACATACCACCTGATCTGCGAACCATGCACCAAACACGCATAACCTGTGCAGTGTACACTGTGAACAAAACGTGCTTGCCGTGCACCACGCACTGCGTATGACATGCACATACCAACTGCACTACACAACGATGTGGGACACACGCTTAACACGCGCTCTGCACACCGACCATGACACACGTATAGCACACACCACACTCCGCACTCAACACGCACATACTGTGTACTCTGCATATCATGGACGACCTGAGCATACCGCATGCTCCGCGCACCATGCACAGCAGGCACAAAACATGCACACAGCTCACAGTGCACAACAGGCCATACCAAGCCGTGCACAGACCTCGCATGACCAGCTCATAATGCACGTTCTGCCACCGTGCGTGACATGTGCATAAAATGCGATCCATACCCCATGCACCAAACACACATGACACGCCTCCCGCGTACCATGTGCAACAAGTGTAGACAACATGATGTGTGCACTGAGCATGACATGTGCAAACCACGCACCACACACCATGGGCAACACACACATCATGCATGATCCACGTACTGCGTGGGACATGGGCATACCATGCACTCCGCGCACTGTGTGCCACAGGCACATACCACATGATCCGTGCACCATGTGCCAAACATGCATATGGCACGTTCATGCACCGCATGCCAAATGCACATACCACATGATCCGGGCACTGAGCACGACAAGCACATACCGTGCACTCGGCACACCACACACGACATGCACATAACGTGAGCTCCATGTAAAATAGGCAACCGGACCATACCACCTGCTCTGTGCAGCGCTCATGAAAGGCACATACCGGACGCTCAGCGCACCTCACGCTACATGGACATAGGACACACTCTGCACACCCTAACACCAACCCCAGTGCCAATCACAACCGCTAGGCCTACCACTGACCCTGAAACTTACTCTTACCCTAACCATAACATATGCACGTAGCCTGAACCCAACCGCAACCTCAACCCGGAACACAACCGCTAACACCAAACCGCAAAACTAACCCCAAACCCCAACACTAAACCTAACCCTACCCTACCCCGACACTAAGCCTACCCTAAACCTAAACCTCACCCTAGCCATAACCCTAACCCTAATCCTAACCCCAATGCAACCCTAAACGTATGAAACCCTAACCTTAAACCCAACCTCAATCCCAACCCTAACACTAACCCCTAACCCTAACCATACCCTAATCCTAACCCTTACTCTACCCCTACCCCTACCCTTACACTACCCTACCCTAACGCTAACCCTATCCCTAACCCTAACCGCAACCCCAACTCCAACCACTAACCCTAACCCTAACACCCTAACACCCTGACCCTACCATGACTCTAAATCCAACCATAACCCTACCCCTACCCCACCCCTAATCCTACCGTAACCCAAACCCTAACCCTAACACCAACCCTACCCTACCCTACACTAACCCTAACCCCAACCCCTAGCCCTAAACCCAATCCCAACACCAACACTAACCCTAACCCTAATCCCAAACTGTAACAGTAACACTAACCCTTAACACTAACACTAACACGAACCCCAACCCCTAACCCTAACCCTAACCTGCCCTTCACTCTAACATCTAAATCCAAGCCCAACCCCAACCCTGACTCTTGCCTTGACCCTGACCCTAACCCCAAATCCGACCCCCTCACCCTAACCTCTAACCCTAACCAAGCATACCCACCCTACCCTAACCCACCCTACACTAACCATAACCCTACCCTAACCTTACCCTTACCCTTACTCAAACTCAAAACCTAACACTAACACCATCACCAACCCCAACCCTCACCCTATCACTACCACTAACCCTAACCCTACCCTAAGCATAACCCTCACCCCTAACACTAACCAAACCCTACCCTACCCTGCCTTAACCCTAACCCATAAACCTAAACATAAGACTACCCATACCCCAACCCCAACCCTAACCCCCGAACATAACTGTAACCCTAGCTCTAAACCTACCCTTATCCTTACCCTTACCCGAACCCTAACCTTAATACCAACCCTACCCTACCCTAACCCCAAACCCTAACCCTCAGCCTAACCTGCTAACACCCTAACCCTAACCCTAACTGTAACCCCTAACCCTAACTTCTAATGCTAACCCTAAACCAACCCCAATCCTCAAATCCAACCCCTAACCCTAACCCTAAAGCTAACACCTAACATTAACCTGAACGCCAACCCACCACCCCTAACCCTAATCCTAACCCTATACCTAACCCAAACCCCAAAGCCGAACCTGACCCCGACCCTCACCCTAACCCATAACCCAAACCCCTAACCCCTAACCCTAACCTGAATCTCTAACCCTAACCCTAATGATACCGTGTGCCACATGTGCATAACGAGTGTTTTGTGCAGCGTGTGCAACACACAAATAGCACACGATCCGCCCACCGAGCACAACATGCACATACCTCACACAGCACACTGCATGCAACACATGAATATAGAGTGCTACACGCACCGCTCGCAACACGCACATATTGCCTGAACAGCAAACAGTGCGCTACACCTGGATACCAGGCACCGAACACCACCCGTGAAATGCGCATAACACACCCTTCAAGGATCATGTGTGACACACACACCACGTGTTCCATGCGCCGCATGCTGCACGTGCATACCACGCATTCCATGCACCGTGCCCAACACATGCATACTGCATGCACCACCCACCACATGCAGCCCATGCATACCCCAAGCTCTGCGCACCACGTGCCACATGTGCATATATAGGATCTGTGCACCAAGCACCGCATACCACAGACGACATGCGCATAACACGCGCACTGTGCACTGCGTGGGACAAGCACATACCGCACTCTCTGTGCACTGCATGCGATATGCACACACCACGTGATCCTTGCACCATGCACCAAATATGCATAATGCCCACACCGTGCACCCTGAACGAAACGCACTTGCTGTACACCGTGCGCCAAGTGCCACACATGCATACCGCACACCACTCTCTGAGTGCAACACACACTGCACACTCCATGTACTGTGCACGACCAGAGCATACCGTGTGCTCTGTGCACCCCATATGACAGGCACACCAGCGTGGTCCATGCATCGTGAACGACATCCATGCACCGTGGCCACACACACATAACACACGTCCCACGCACCGCATGCAACACTGACATACCACATGATCTGGTCACGGAGTGTGACACGCGCATACCATGTGCTGCACCCTGCAGACCACACACGCATGACACACACTCCACGCAGTATGTGGGACATGTGCATACCACGCAATCAGTGCACAGTGAGCCACATGTGCATAACTCACGTTCTGTGCCCCATGTAAAACACGTGCATACATGTCATACATGCACCGAGCACTGCACACTGTGGACGACACGTGCATAATGCACGATCCACACACTGCGTGGGACATGCGCATACCGCGTGACCTGTGCACCACGTGAGACATGTGTATACCACACGATCCTTGCACCATGCACCAAACACACATAAAGCATGCACCACGCCCCATGAACCAAACGCACTTACCGCAGACCATGCACCGTGAGTGACATGCGCATACCAACTGCAGCACGCACCATGCGTGATGCGTGCATAACACATGCTCCATGCACCGAGTGCGACATGTGCATACCGCACGTTACTCTCCGTGTGCAACACGTACTTACTGCGCACTCCACATACCGAGCACAACCACAGCGTACTGCATGCTCTGTGCACCACGCGTGACACGCACATATCACGTGCTCAGTGCAACATGCGTGACATGTGCATATGTGATCCCTGTGCCATGAACCACACACACAGAACGCACGTTTTGCACACCATGTGCAACACCCGCATACCACATGATCCATGCACCATGCGCCACAAGTATATAACGTGCATTGCACTCGGTGCGTGGGACATGTTTTATGCACGCGTGGCACACGGTGCGCGGATGTCATTAGCAGTGCACGGACTGCGCTGTGTGTGCCTGTCACATGGGGTGCAAATAGCACGCATTATGCTCTGCTCTCGCACAGTACACAGAGTGTGCAGTAAGTGTGTGTTGCACTCAGAGAGCAGTGTGCGGTATGCATGTGTGGTGCTCAGATCATGGTGCGCGGCAAGCGTGTTTCATTCACGGTGCTTGGTGCAAGCATTATGCGTGTTTGGTGCATGGAGCGAGGATCATGTAGTATGTGTGTTTCGCACACAGTGCACGGAACGTGTGGTATGTGCTTGTCCCACGCAGTGCGCAGCACGTGCATTATGCACGTGTCGCCTGTGGTGTGCGGTGCTCGGTGCATGGATCCCGTGTGTGCCCATGTGGCATGTGGTGCACAGAGCTTGGGGTATGCGCGGGCAGCATGTGGTGGGCAGCGCATGTGGTATGCGTGTGCCAGGAGTGGTGCACGGAATGCATGGTATGCACCTGCAGCACGCGGCGCTTGGAACTCATGGTGTGTGTGTCACATGTGGTCCACAAATGGTGGGTTATGCGCATTTCACGCACAGTGTGCGGTGCCTGCTATCTGCGTATAGCACACTGTTTGCTGGACAGGCAATATGCACATGTTGCGAGCGGTGCGTGTAGCACTCTATATTCACATGTTGCATGAGGTTTGCTGTGTGCGGTATGTGAGTGTCATGCTCGGTGGGCAGATCCTGTGCTATTCGCGTGTTGCACACGGTGCACAAAATGCTCGTTATGCACATGTGGCACATGGTATGGTTAGGGTTAGGGATAGAGATTAGGGTTAGGGTTAGGGGTTAGGGGTTTGGGGTATGGGTTAGGTTCAGGGTCGGGGTCGGGGTTGGCTTTGGCGTTTGAGTTAGATATAGGGTTAGGATTAGGGTTAGGTGTGGGTGGGTTGGGGTTTCGGAAAGGCTTAGGTGTTAGCATTAGGGTTAGGGTTTTGGGTTATGGTTAGGGTTAGGGGTTGCATTTGGGGATTGGGGTTGGTGTTAAGGTTAGTGTTAGAAGTTAGGGTTAGGGGTTAGGGTTAGGGTTCGAGTGTTAAGGGGTTAGGCTGAGGGTTAGTGTTTAGGGTTGTGGTTAGGGTTACAGTAGGGTAGCATTCATATTAGGGTTAGGGTTAGGGTAAGGGTAAGGGTAAGGTTAAGGGTAGATTTAGGGCTAGGGTTACAGTTATGTTTGGGGGTTAGGGTTGGGGTTGGGGGTAGGGGTAGTCTTAGGTTTAGGTTTATGGGTTAGGGTTAAGCTAGGGTAGGGTATGGTTAGGGTTAGGGTTGAGAGTTATGTTTAGGGTAGGGTTAGGGTTAGTGTTAGTGATAGGGTGGGGGGTTGGGATTGGTGGTGGGGTTAGTGTTAGGTTTCAGACTCGGGTATGGGGAAGGTTAAGGTTAGGGTAGGGTGGGTTAGGGTAGGGTGGGTAGGCTTGGTTAGGGTTAGGGTTTAGAGTGAGGGGTTCGAATTTGAGTTAGGGTCAGGGTCAGGGCAATGGTCAGGGTCAGGGCCAGGGTTGGGGTTAGATGTTAGGGTGAAGGACAGGGTTTGGGTTAGGGTTAGGGGTTGGGGTTGGTGTTGGGATTAGGGTTAGTGTAGGGTAGGGTATGGTTGGTGTTAGGGTTAGGGTTAGGGTTACAGTAGGGTTAGGGGTAAGGGTAGGGGTAGGCTTAGGTTTAGAGTCAGGGTAGGGATAGTGTGCTAGGATGTTAGGGTGTTAGGTTTAGGGTTAGTGTTTGGAGTTGGGGGTTGCATTTAGGGTTAGGGTTAGGGATAGGATTAGCATTATGGTAGGGTAGTGTAAGGGTTGGGGTAGGGGGTAGGGTAAGGGTTAGGGTTAGGGATAGGATTAGCATTATGGTAGGGTAGTGTAAGGGTTGGGGTAGGGGGTAGGGTAAGGGTTAGGGTTAGGGTAGGTTTAGGGTTAGGGTTAGGGTTAGGGTTATGGCTAAGCCTAGGTTTAGGGTTAGGGTAGGATTAGGGTCAGGGGTAGAGTGGGCTTAGGTTTAGGGTTAAGGGTTAGGGTTAGTGATGGCTTTTGGGGTTAGTTTTGTGGTTCGGTGTTAGCGGTTGTGTTCCGGATCGGGGTCTCAGTTGGGGTCAGGGTAAGGATATGTGTTAGTGTTAGCATAAGGGTAAGTGTCAGGGTCAGTGGTAGGCCTAGCGGTTTGGGTTGGCGTTGAGGTGGTGTTAGGGTGTGCAGTGCATGTGGTATGCACATGTAGCATAATGTGCACTGAGTGTGCGGTATGTGCCTGTCTTGTGCGGTGCACAGAGAAGACGGTATTGACTGGTTGCCTATTTTACACAGAGCGCACATTATGCATGTGTCGTTTGTGGTGTGCTGAGCGCACGATATGTGCCTGTCGCGCTGAGTGCCCGGATCACGTGGTATGCTCATTGGGCATGCAGTGCATGGAACTCGCCATATGCATGTTTGGTGCATGGTGCGCAGATCTCTATGCATGCCTGTGGCTATACTGTGTACAGAGTGCATGGTATGTGTGTGTCCCATGCAGTGCATGGATTGTGTGTGATGTGCGTCTTGCCCATGGTGTGCAGTGCGTGGTATGCGCATGTCATGCTCAGTGCACACATCATGTGGTATGCACGTGTAGCACACAGTACGTGGAATGCGCATCATGCATGTTTGGCGCACATTGTACGGATTGCGTTTTATGCACATGTCACACACAGTGGTAGAACATGTATTATGAGCTGGTCATGAGAGGTGCACTCATGGCGTGGTATGTGCCTGTTGCACACAGTGTGCAGTGTGCACTTTATGCGCCTGTTATGCATGGTGCACGGAGCATGTGGTATGCTCTGGTCACACATGATATGCGGAGTGCACAGTATGTGTGTATTGCATGCGGAGTGTGGTGTGTGCTATATGCATGTCACAGTCGGTGCACAGAGCACACGTTAAGAATGTGTCACTCATTATTGTGTGGTGTATTTGGTATGTGCATGTCGTACGCAGTGTGCGGCAAGCACATTTCATTCACAGTGCACGCTGCACACATTATGTGTGTTTGGTGCATGGTTCATGGATCACGTGGTATGCATGTGTCGCACATGGTGCCAGAGCATGCAGTATGGGCATGTCCCACGAAGCAAATGGAGCATGCGTTATGTGCATGTCACCCACAGTGTCTGGTGCTTGGTATGCATGTGTCGCAGTCAGTAGGTGGATCACAAGAATGCACGTGATGCACATGGTGCACAAAACACGCATTATGTGCATGCAGTACACAGTGCACGAATCATGTGATATGCATGTGTCACACATGGTGGGCTGAGCATGTGGTATGCACCTCTTGCTCGCGGTATGCAGAGCATGTGGTATGGACTGGTGGTGCATGGTACACGGAGCTTGCGTTATGGGCGTGGTGCTCTGAGCACGCAGTATGTGCCTATTGCACTTATAGTCCTGATCACCTGGTATGCGCATTTTGCATGTGGTGCACGGAATGCATGTTATGCATGTTTGACTAACAGTGTGCAGATCGTGTGGTGGGTGTGTGTCACACACAGTACACAGAGCACATGGTAGGTGTGTGTCACACGCAGTGCATGGGGCGTACGTTATTCACGTGTTGCCAATGCTGTATGGTGTGCATTATGCACATGTCATGCTGGGTTTGTGGATCATGTGGTATGCATGTGTTGCACGTAGTGCGTGCAAAAGGTGTTATGCACTTGTGGGGCATGGTGCACGGATCGTGTGGTATGTGGGTGTTGCATACAGTGCACAGAACATGCGTTATGTGTGTGTGGTGCACAGTGCGTGCATCACGTGGTATGCACGTGTCATGTATGTTGCACTGAGCATGCATTATGTGCCTATCACACTTGGTGCATGGAGCACATAGTATGTTGTGGTCGCACATGGTATGCGGAGTGTGCAGTAAGTGCGTGTTGCATGCAGAGAGCAGCATGCAGTATGCACGTGTAGCGCTCAGTGCACGGAGCATGTGTTATGCGCGCATCACACATGGTGTGTTGTGCTGTCGGTATGCACATGTCACTCACGGTGCATGGTCTGCAATAAGTGCGTTTGGTTCATGGGGCACAGTGCGCACCTTATGTGTGTTTGGTGCATGATGTGAGGATCGCGTGGTATGTGCGTGTCTCACGTGGTGCACAGGTCACGCGGTATGCACATGTCCCATGCAGTGCATGGATCATGCATTATGCACATGTCATCCACGGTGTGCAGTGTTTGGTGCATGGATGACATGTATGTGTGTGTTGCACACGGGGCGCAGAGCATGAGTTATGCACATGTGGCACACTGTGCATGGATCACATGGTATGTGTGTGTCCCACGTAGTGCATGGAGTGTGTGTCATGCGCGTGTGGTCCGCAGGGTGCAGCACACAGTATGCGTGTGTCGCACTCGGTGCCTGGATCACGTGGTATGTGAGTGTTGCATGCGGTGTGTGGGACGTGTGTTATGCATGTGTGGCACACAGTGTACAGATGTTCACGGTACACAGACTGCGCTGTGTGTGCCTGTCACACGGGGTGCACAGAGCACGTGATATGCTGTGGTCATGCACAGTATGCAGAGTGTGCAGTAACTATGTGTTGCGCTCGGAGATCGGTATGCGGTATGCACATGTGGTGCTTGGTGCGCAGCAAGTGCATTTCTATCACAGTGCGCGGTGTGGGAATTATGCGTGTTTGGTGCATGGTGTGAGGATCACGTGGTATGTGAGTATCGCACGCAATGCATGGAGCGTGCGGTATGTGCTTGTCCCACGCAGTGCATGGTGCGTGCATTATGCATGTGTCGCCTGTGGTGTGCAGCGCTTGGTGCACAGATCCCACGTATGCGCATGTGGCACGTGGTGCACGGAGCTTGGGGTATGCGTGGGCAACATGTGGCGGGCGGCGCATGCGGTATGTGTGTGTCGGACACGGTGCACGGAATGCGTGGTATGCATGTGCAGCACACGGTACGTGGAACGTGCTATGTGCAAGTGTCATGCATGGTCCTCGAAGGGTGCATTATGCGTGTTTCACGCGTGGTGTGCGGTGCCTGGTATCCACATGTAGTGCACTGTTTGCTGGACAGGCAATATGCGCATATTGCGAGCGGTGCATGTAGTGCTCTATATTCGAGTGTTGCATGCAGTGTGCTGTGTGCAGTATGTCCGTGTCATGCTCGGTGGGCAGATCGTGTGCTATTCCGGTGTTGCACTTGGTGCGCAAAATGCTTGTTATGCGTATGTGGTGCATGGTATGGTTAGGGTTAGGGTTAGAGATTAGGGTTAGGGTTAGGGGTTAGGGGTTTGGGTTATGGGTTAGGGTGAGGCTTGGGGTCAGGGTCGGTTTTAGGGTTTGGGTTAGGTATAGGGTTAGGATTAGGATTAGGGGTGGGTGGGTTGGGGTTCGGGTTAGGGTTAGGTGTTAGCATTAGGGTTAGGGTTAGGGTAGGGTTTAGGGTTAGGGGTTGGATTTGGGAATTGGGGTTGGTGTTAGGGTTAGCATTAGAAGTTACAGTTAGGGGTCAGTGTTAGGGTTAGAGTGTTAGGGGGTTAGGCTGAGGGTTAGTGTTTGGTGTTGTGGTTAGGGGTAGGGTAGGGTATGATTGGTATTAGGATTAGGGTTAGGGTAAGGGTAAGGATAAGGGTAGGTTTAGGGCTAGGGATACAGTTATGTTTGGGGCTTAGGGTTGGGGTTGACGTAGGGGTAGTCTTAGGTTTAGGTTTATGGTTTAGGGTTAAGGCAGGGCAGGGTAGGGCTGTGTTAGGGTTAGGGGTGATGATTATGTTTAGAGTAGGGTTAGAGTTAGTGTTAGCGATAGGGTGGGGGATGGGGTTTGTGGTTGGGGTAGTGTTAGGTTTCAGGTTCGGCTAAGTGGAAATTAAGGTTAGGGTAGGGTTATGGTTAGGGTAGTAGGGGTTAGGGTAGGGTGCCTAGGCTTGGCTAGGGTTAGGGTTTAGGGTGAGTGGTTCGGGTTTGGGGTTAGGGTAAGGGTCGGCGTCGGGGTTGGAGTTAGGGGTTAGATTGAAGGACAGGGTTAGGGTTAGGTTTAGGGGTTGGAGTTAGGGTTTGTGTTACTGTTGGTGTTGGGGTTGGGGTTACTGTTAGGGGTTGGGATTAGGGTTCGGGTGAGGTTTAGGGTTAGGGATTAGGATTAGGGTAGAGTCAGGGTAGGGTTAGGTTTAGGTTTAGGGTCAAGGTAGGGTTAGGGTTAGGTTTAGAGGTTAAGTTTAGGGTTAGGGTTAGGGTAGGGTTAGGGTTAGTGTAGGGTGAGGTTACGGGTAGGGTTAGGGTTAGGGTGTAGGTTTAGGGTTGGGGTAGGGGTAGGTGTTGGGGTTGGGGTTAGGGTTAGAGAAAGGGTAGAGGGCAGAGGGTAGAGGTTAGGGATATTGCTGGGGTTGGGTTAGAGTTAGGATTAGGGTGCTATGGGTTTAGGGTTAGGGTTAGAGGTGGTGGTGGAGTTAGGGTTCTCGTTGGGGTTGGGGTTGAGGCTAGGGTTGTAGTTAGCATTAGGGTAGGGTTAGGGTAGGTTTAGGGTTAGGGTTAGGGGTTAGGGTTAAGGTTAGGGTAGGGTTAGGGTAGGGTTAGGGTTAGGGTTATGGTTTGGGTAGGATAGGTTTAGGGTTAGGGTAAGGGTAAGGTTACGGTTAGGGTAGGGTTTGGGTTAGGGTTTGGGTATACGGTTGGGGTTCGGTGTTGTGGTTGGGGTTGGCGTAAGGTTTGCATAGGGTTGGGTAGGGTTGGGTAGGGTTGGGTAGGGTTAGCTTTAGGGTTAGGTGTTAGGGTTGGGGTTGTGGTTAGGTTAGGGTACGTGTAGGTTTAGGGTTAGAGATTAGTGTTAGCATTAAGGTAAGGTAAGTTTAGGGTTAGGTTAGGACAGGATTAGGGTAGGGTTAGCTTTAGGCTTTGGGGTGGGGGTTGGGGTTAGGCATAAGGTAGGGGTATGGCTAGGGTTATGAGTAGGGAGGCAAGATTTGTGTTAGGGGTAGGGTTAGTGTTAGGGTTAGGGTTAGGGTTTAGGGTTAGGGTTTGGGGTTATGGTTAAGGTTAGGGTAGGGATAGTCTTAGGGTAGGGTTAGGGTTAGGTTGTTAGGGTTTATGTTTGGGTTTGGGGTTGGTGTTAGGATTAGGGTTAGTGTGGTGGTAGGGTTAGGCGTAGGTTTAGGTTTAGGGTTAGTGGTTTTGGTTAGTGTTAGGGGCAGGATTAGGTGTAGGTGTAGGGTTAGAGGTAGTTGTAGGGTTAGGGGCAGGGTTAGGGTTAGGGCTGGTTTACGGTAGGGTAGGGTTAGGGTAGGCTTAGTGTTACGTTTAGGGTAGGGTTAGGGTTAGGGTAGGGTTAGGGTTAGAGGTCAGGGTCAGGGTCAGTGTCAGGGGTAGGGATAGGGTAGCATATAAGTAGGATAGAGTTAAGGTTAGCGTTATGGTTAGGGTAGGGTTAGGGTCGGGTTACGGTTAGGGTAAGGGTTAAGTGTTAGTGGTTAGGGTTAGAGTTAGTGTTAGGGTAGAGTTAGGGTTGGGTTACGATAGTGTTAGGGTAGGGTTAGGATTAGGGTTAGGGGGTAGCATAGGGGTAGTGTTAGGCATAGGTGTACGGTTAGGGTTATGGGTAGGTTTAAGGTATTGATAGGCATAGGGAAGGGTAAGGGTGAGGGTAGGTTTATGGTAGGGTTAGTGTTAGGGTTGTGGTTTGGGTTGGGGTTAGGGTTAGGGTTGTGTTAGTTTTGGGGCTGTGGCAGAGTCTGGGTTTAGGTTTAGGGTTAGAGTATGGGTAAGGGGTTAAATTTAGGGGTTAGGATTATTGTTAGTGTAGGAGTAGGATTGTGTTAGGGTTAGGGTTAGGGTAGGGTTAGGGTTAGGGTTGGGATTAGCATTAGGGTAAGTGTAGGGTTAGGGTAGATTTAGTGTTGGGGTAGGGTAAGGTTAGAGTAGGGTTATGGTTAGGGTTAGAGTTTAAGGTTAGGGTTAGGGGTTAGGGTTAGGGTTAGGGGTTAGGTGTAGGGGTAGGGTTAGTGTTAGGGGGTTAGGGTTAGGGTTAAGGGTAAGTTTCGTGGTAGGGATATGGGTTGGGGTTAGGGTCAGGGTTAGGGGATGGGTTTAGAGTTTTGGGTTCGGGTTAGGGTTACAGTAGTGTTAGGGTTAGGGTAAGGTTAGGGTTAGTGTTAGGGGCTAGGGTTAGGGGTTGGGTTTAGTGTTAGGGTTAGGGTTAGGTTTTGCAATAGGGTTAGGGTTAGTTTTTTTGGTTAGTATCTGGGGTAGCAGTTTGGGTTGGGGATTATAGTTAATGCATGGGCCCTATCTGCTCTATGTGGCTTCAGGGACAGGGAGTATCACCCGGACCCCACTCCATTGTACCCAGGGCATGGGATCCTGCCTCTTTTTGACCCTGTTGTGGAGTCTCATCTCATGCATGGGTTGTGTTGGTTGTAGGCTTGCTTATCTCTGTGAATGGAAGACGTGTGAAAATTACATTTAGCGTTAGGGTAAGGGGTTAGGATTAGGTTAGGGTTAGGAATTAGGAGTAGGTTTAGGGGTTAGGGTTAGGGGTTAGGGTTTAGGTTAGTGTTTTGAATTAGGGTTTGGTGTTAGGGTCAAGGGTTAGGTTTAGGGTTAGGTGTTAGGCTTAGTGTTAGGGCTTTGATTTAGCCATTAGTTTAATGGCAGAGGGCCTGTCTAATCTATGGTGAGAGGAGGTCATGCAGGGTCGCTGCAACACCACTCCATCGTACCTTGGGCCTAGGGCCCTGACTGTCATGCAGCACTCAGGCTGAGCCTCATCTCACACATGGCATGGCTGAATTGTAGGCTTGCTTAACTCTGAGAATGGAAGAAGTATGAGATATAGGGTTAGGGTTAGGGTTAGGGGTTAGGCGTTATGGTTAGTGTTAAGGTTAGGAGTTAGGGGTTAGAGTTAGCGTTAGGGTTGGGGTTTGGGGCTAACCCTGAACCCCAACCCTAACACTAACTATAATCCTAACCCCTTACCCTTACCCGAATTGTAATTCTCACACTTCTTACATTCGCAGAGATATCAAGCCTGCATCCTACCTATGCAATGCATGAGGTGAGGCTCCACCCATGTGTCCAGGTGAGAGGCAGCGTCCCATGCCCTGCATACAATGGAGTGGTGTCCCAGTGATACACCTAGTCCCGACCCCGCATAGAGCAGATAAGGCCCAAGCCTTAACCCTAATCCTTAACTCTCCCATAACCCTAACCCCAATAATAACACCCAACTCTAACCCTAACTGTAACCCTAACCCCTAAACCTAACACTAAACTTAACCTAACCCCAAACTGTAACCCTCACCCCTAACTCTAACCCTAAACTCAACCCCTAACCCGTAACCCTAACACTAACGCATAATCAAACCCATAATACCCAACCACAAGCACACTAACCCTAAAATGCTAACCCTAACCCTATCCCTTAACACTAACCCTAACCCTAACCCCTAACCCTAATCGTAACACTAACCCCAACCCTAAACTTTACCCTAGCCCCTAACCCAACACTAACACTAACCCTAACCCCTAATACCTAACCCCTAACACCTAACCACTAACCCCAAACCCCTAACCCTAACCCTAATTGTAACACTTCTTCACTCTGAGAGAAGCAAGCCTACAATACAGCCATACCATGCGGGACATGAGGCTCCGCCTTAATCCTGCAAGTAGGTCTAGGCCCAAGGCCCAGGGTACATTGGCATGGTGTCAAGGAGACCCTGTCCACACTCCTATAACCATAGATTAAACAGGTCCTGTGCCCTTAAACTAACCACTAACTCTACGACCTAACACTAACCCTAACCCCAAACACTAAAACTAAGCCCTGAACCAAATGCCCAACACTAAATCTAAACCCTTACCCTATATCAAACCCCTAACAATAACCCCTAAACGTAACCCTAACCATGAACCCTTAACCCTAACCCTAACCCCTAACCTTAACCCTTAACCTTAACCCTAACCATTAACCCTCACACTAACCCTTAACACTAACACTGATACTAATCTTTAACCCTAAACCTAACACTTAATGCTAACCCTGTACCAAACCCTAAACCCTAACCTTATACCTCACCCTAAACCTTAACCCTAAACCTAACTGTAACCATTAAACCTAATATTAACCTTTAACCCTCACCTTAACCCTAACCCCTAACCCTAAGCCCTCACCCAAACACTAACCTTCATCCCTAGACCTAACCATAATCCTAACCCTAAATCTAATTCTCAGAATTCTTGCTTTCTCAGAGTTTAGAAAGCTTACAATCCTCCCAAGCCATGCGTGAAAGGAGGCTCTGCCACTGTGTCATGCATGAAACCTAGAGGCCCATATGCAGCGTACAATAGTGTGGGTTCCCAGCCCCTTAAACCCCACGCCTAGTGCAGACAGGGCCCGTGCCCTAAGCATAAACACTACCCTTCACCCATAACCCTAACCCTGAACATAACACCTAACCCTGATCCTATTGCTGACCTTAACATGTAAACCTCACCATAACCCTAACTTTAACCCCTTATCTTAACGTTAATGCATAGCACTTACCCTAGGAACAACCCCTATCCCATAATTCTAACCCTAACTCCTGGACATAACTGTATCACCTAATCCCTAACACTAATTCTAAACCACAAACCCTATCCTTAACCCTACCAACAAGCCTAATGCTAACCCTAACCCCAACCCTAACACTACGCCTAAAAATAACCCTAACCCTTGACCTTTAACCCTAATCCTAACCCCTAACCCTAAACCTAACGCCTAACCATGATCCTAATCCTAAAAATTAAAACTAAAACTAACTCTTAACCCTAATCGTAACCCTTACCTTAACTCCTAGACCTAACCCTAACACTAACCCTATCCCCTAAACCAAATCCTAACCCCTAATGCTAACCCCAACTCTGAACACTAACCCTAACCCTAACCCTAACCCTTAACCCTAACTCTATCCCTAACCCCTAACCATAACCCTAACTGTTAACCCTGACCCTAGCCCTAAATCTTAACCCTAACTTTAAACCTTAACCCTAACCCTAAGTCCAACCCTTAACGCTAATCCTATCCATTAACCCTAACCCTAACACCTAACCCTAACCCTAACACTAACCCCAATCTTAAACTTAACCCTAGCCCCTAACCCAACTCTAACACCTAACTGCTAACACTAACACTAACCCTAACCCCTAATCCCTAACCCTAACACTCACTCAAACTCTAACTCCTAACCCCAAACCCCTAACCCTAACCCTAACCCAAATCTCACACTCCCTCCATTCTCAGAATTAAGCAAGCCTACAATAAAGTTATGCCATGCATGAGATGAAGCTCTGCCTGACTCCTGCATGTAGGTCTAGGCCCAAGGCCCAGGATATGATGGTGTGGTGCCGTGGTGACCCTGTCCGCACCCCTTTCACCATAGATTAAACAGGTCATGTGCCCTTAAACTAACCGCTAAATCTAAGCCCTAACATTAACCCTAACCCCTAACCCTAAAACGAAGCCCTGACCCTAACGCCCAAAACTAACTCTAAACCCTTACCCTAAACGTAACCCCAAACCCTAACGCTAACTCCTAAATGTAACCCTAACAATGAACCCTGAACCTAATCCTATCCCCTAAACATAATGCTAAACCTTAACCCTAACCATTAACCCTCACACTAACCCTTAACACTAAACCTAATCCTAAACTTTAACCCTAAATCTAACACTTAAACGTAACCCTGTACCAAAACCTAACCCCTTACATTAACCCTCACACTAAAACTTAACCCTAAACCTAACTGTAACCGTTAAAGCTAACAACAACCTTTAACCCTAACTCTAATTCTAACTCCTAACCCTAAGCCCTCACACTAACACTAACCTTCATCTCTAACCCTAACCATAATCCTAACCATAAATCTAATTCTCTGACTTCTTGCTTTTTCAGAGTTTAGAAAGCCTACAATCCTCCCATGCCATGTATGAAAGGAGGCTCTGCCACTGTGTCCTGCATGAAACCCATGGGTCCATACGCAGGGTATGATAGAGTGGATTCCTAGCGACAGTCCCAGCCCCTTTAAGCCCCGCGACTAGTGCAGACAGGGCCAGTGCCCTAAGCATAAACACTACCCCTAACCCATAACCCTAACCCTGAACATAACACCGAACCCTGATCCTATTGCTCACCTTAACGCATAAACTTCACCCTAACCCTAAATTTAACCCCTTATCCTAACATTAATGGATAACACTTATCCTAAGAACAACCCCTATCCCATAATTCTAACCATAACTCCTAGCCATAACCATAACACCTAATTTGTAACCCTAATTATAAACCACTAACCCTAATATTAACCCTACCAAGAACCTTAACAAAAGCCTAACCCTAACGCATAACACTAACACTACGCATAAAAATAACCCTAACCCTTGACCCTTAACCTAACCGTAATCCCTAACACTAAACCTAACCCTTAAACCTGATCCTAATCCCAAAATTTAAACCTAATCTTAACTCGTAACCCTAACCCTATCACTTACACTAACACTTAAATCTAACACTAACAGTAACCCTAACCCCTAAACCTAACCCTAACTCCTAATGCTAACCCTAACCCTGAACCCTAAACATAACCATAACCCTAACACTTAACCCTAACTGTATCCCTAACCCCTAACCCTAACCCTAACCATTAACCCTCACACTAACCCTTAACCCTGAACGTAACCCTAAACCTTAACCCTAACCCTACCCCTAATGCTAACCCTAAGCCCTAACCCTAACCCTTAACATTAACCCCAACCATTAACCCTCACACTAACCCTTAACCCTAACCCTAATTCTAATCTTTAACCAAATCCTAACACTTAAACCTAACCGTGTACCAAACCCTAAACACTAACCTTAACTCTATCCCTAAACCTTAATCCTAAACCTAACTGTAACCATTAAACGTAACACTAACCTTTAACCCTAACTCCTAACCCTAAGCCCTCACCCTAACACTAACTTTCATCCGTAACCCTAACCATAACCCTAACCCTAAATCTAATTCTCTGACTTCTTGCTTTCTAAATCCTATCCCATAATAGTAACTCTATCTCCTGGCCATAACAGTAACACCTACTCCGTAAATCTAATTGTGTACCGCTAACCCTAACCTTAACCCGACAAACAACCCTAACACTAACCCTAACCCTAACCCCTAACCCTAAACCTGTGCCTAAAAATAACCCTAACTCTTCACCTTTAAACCTAACCCTAACCCCTAACCCTAAAGCTAACTCTTAACCCTGATCTTAATCCTAACTCTTAACCCTAACCCTATCCCTTACCCTAATTCCTAGACCTAACCCTAACACTAACCCTAACCCCTAAACCTAACCCTAGCCCCTAATACTAACCTTAACCCTAACCCTAATCCTGACCCTAACCCTAATACCCTAACCCTACCCCTAACACCTAAACCTAACCCTACACCTAAAAATAACCCTAACACTTGACCCTTAACCCTAATCCTAACCCTTAACCCTGATCCTAATCCTAACAATTAAACCTAACCCTAACTCTTAACCCTAACACCAACCTTACCCTAACGCCTAGACCTGACCCTAACAGTAACCTAACACCTAACCCTGACCCTAACCCCTTATGCTAACCCTAAACCTAACCTTAACCCTAACCCTTAACCCTAACTCTATCCCTAACCCATAACCCTTACCCTAACCGTTAACTCTCACTCTAACCCTTCACCCTGGCCCTAACACTAACCTTAACCCTAACCCTAACCCTTAACACTAACTCTAACACCTAACCCTAACCCTAACAGTAACCTCAAACCTAAACCTAACCCTACCCCCTAACCCAATCCTAAGAGCTAACCCCTAACCCTAACACTAACCCTAACCCCTAAGCCCTAACACCTATCCCTGACTCGAACCCTAACCCCTAACCGAAACCCCTAACCCTAACCCTAACCCTCATGCTCACATTTCGTCCATTCTGAGAGTTAAGCAAGCCTACCATACAGCCATGCCATGCGTGAGATGAGGCTCCGCCTGAGTCCTGCATGTAGGTCTGGGCCCAAGGCCCAGGGTATGATGGTGTGGTGCTGCGGCAACTGTGTCTGCACCCCTCTCACCATAGATTAAACAGGTCCTGTGCCCTTAAACTGACCACTAAATCTAAGCCCTAACACTAGCCCGAACCACCCACCCTAATCCTAAGACCTGACCTTAATGCCCAACACTAACTCTAAACCCTTACCCTAAACTTAACCCCTAACACCTAACCCTAAATGTAACCCTAACAATGAATCCTAAACCCTAACCATAACACTTAACTCTACCCTAATCCTAACACGAACCGTTAACACTAACCCTAACCTTTAACTCTAACCCTATACCTAACCCCTAACCCTCACCCTAACCATTAACCCTCAGCCTAACCCCTAACCCTAACACTAACCCTAACACCTAATACCTAACCGCTAACTCTCACTCTAACCCTAACCCCTAACCCCAAACACCTAATCATAATCCTAACCCTAATTCTCACAATTCTTCCATTCACACAGTTATGCAAGCCTACAATACAGCCATGTAATGCGTGAGGTGAGGATCCACCTGAGTCTTGCATGTAAGTCTAGGCCCAAGGCCCAGGGTACAATGATGTGGTGTCACGGTGACCCTGTCCACGCACTTCTCACCATAGATTAAACAGGTCCTGTGCCCTTAAACTAACCACAAAATCTAAGCCCTAACACTAAACCTAACCCCTAACCCTAAACCTAACCCATGACCCTAACGCCTAACACTAACTCTAACCACTTACCCTAAACCTATCCCCTAACCCTAACACTAATGCCAAAACGTCACCCTAACCATGAACCCTATACCTAACCGTAACCCCTAACCCTAACCATAACACTTAACTTTAATCCTAAACCTAACACGAATCCTTAACCCTAACCCTAACCCATAATCCTAACCCTGAACTTTTACCCTAACTGGTAACCCTCACACTAGCCCTTAACCCTAACCCTAATACTAATCTTTAACCCTAACGCTAACACTTAACCCTAAACCTGTACCAAACCCTGACCCCTAATCTTAACATGGACCCTAAACCTTAACCCTAAACCTAACTGTAACCATGAAAACTAACACTAAACTTCATCCCCAACTCTAACCATAATCCTAAACCTAATTCTAATTTTCAGACTTCTTCCTTTCTCAGAGTTTAGAAAGCTTACAAACCTCCCATGCCATGCGTGAAAGGAGGCTCTGCTACT
The DNA here is from genome assembly GCF_041146395.1 of Eulemur rufifrons. Lineage (NCBI taxonomy): Eukaryota > Metazoa > Chordata > Mammalia > Primates > Lemuridae > Eulemur > Eulemur rufifrons. Next base: position 1,630,256 of record NW_027182826.1, on the reverse strand, counting down.
GTATCCTGCATGAAACCCAGGGGCCGATACCCAGCATACAATAGAATGTGTTCCCAGTGACAATCTCAGCCAACTAACCCCCCGCCTAGTGCAGACAGTGCCGATTTATGGTTAGGTTGAGGGGTTAGGGTTACGGTTTAAGGGTTGGAGTTATTTTTAGGCATAGGTTATTTTTAGGTTAGGATTAGGGGTTACGGTTATTGTTAGTGTTAGTGTTTCTGGTAGGATTAAGGTTAGGGTTATTGGTTGAGAATTAGGGTTAGGAATTAGGTATTACAGTTATGGCTAGTAGTTAGGGTTAGAATTATGGAATAGGGCTGTTCTCAGGGTAAGTGTTACACATTGACATTAGGATAAGGGGTTAAAGTTAGGGTTATGGTGAGGTTTACATGTTAAGATGACCAATGGGATCAGAGTTAGATGTTATGTTCAGGGTTAGGGTTATGGGTGAGGGGTAGTGTTTATGCTTAGGGCAAGGGCCCTGTCTGCACTAGGCGGGGGGATTAGGTGGCTGGGATTGTCTCTGGAAACCCACTCTATTGTATGCTGGGTATGGGCACCTGAGTTTCATGAAGAACACAGTACCAGAGCCTCCTTTCACGCATGGCATGGGAGGATTGTAGGCTTTCTAAACTCTGAGAAAGCAAGAAGTCTGATAATTAGATTTAGGGTTAGTATTATGGTTAGGGTTAGTGATGAAGTTTAGTCGTAGGTGAGGGCTTAGGGTTAGGGGTTAGGGTTAGAGCTCGGGTTAAAGTATAGTGTTAGTTTTAACGATTACAGTTAGGTTTAGGGTTAAGGCTTAAGGTTAGGGTTAACGTTAGGGGTTAGGGTTTGGTACAGGGTTAGGGTTAAGAGTTAGTGCTAGGGTTCAAAATTAGGATTAGGGTTAGGGTTAAGCGTTAATGTGAGGGTTAACAGTTAGAGTTAATATTAAGTGTCAGGGTTAGTGTTTAGGATTAGGGTTAAGGGTTCGTGTTGGATTTAGGGTTAAGGTTAAGTGTTAACGGTTAGGGTTATTTTTAGGTGTGTAGGGTTAGGATGAGGGGTTAGGGTTAGGGTTAGTGTTAGGGTTTTTGGTAGGGTTAAGGTTAGGGTTAGTGGTTTAGAATTAGGGTTAGGGATTAGGTGTTACGGTTATGGCTAGGAGTTAGGGTTAGAATTTGGATAGGGTCTGTTCTTAGCATAAGTGTTATGCATTAACGTTAGGATAAGGGGTTAAAATTAGGTTACAGTGAGGTTTACATGTTAAGATCAGCAATAGGATAAGGGTTAGGTGTTATGTTCAGGGTTAGGGTTATGGGTGAGGGGTAGAGTTTATGCTTAGGGCTTAGGCCCTCTCTGCACTAGGCGGGGGGGTTAGGGGGCTGGGATTCTCGCCACGAACCCACTCTATCGTACACTCGGTATGGGCCCATGGGTTTCATGCAGGACACAGTTTCAGAGCCTCCTTTCACGCGTGGCATGGAAGGATTGTAGGCTTTCTAAACTCTGAGAAAACAAGAAGTCTGAGAATTAGATTTAGGGTTAGGATTATGGTTAGGGTTAGAAGTGAAGGTTAGTGTTAGAGTGAGGGCTTAGGGTTAGGGGTTAGAGTTAGGGTTAGGGTTAAAGCTTAGTGTTAATTTTAATGGTTACAGTTAGGTTTAGGTTTAGGGTTAAGGTTAGGTGTTAGGGTTTGGTACAGGGTTAGGGTTAATTGTTAGGTTCAGGGTTAAAGATTTGGACTAGGGTTAGGGTTAAGGGTTCGTGTGAGGGTTAAAAGTTAGGGTTAAAGTTAAGGGTTAGGGTAGTGTTTAGTTTTAGGTTTAAGGGATCATGTTAGGTTTAGGGTTAGAGTTAAGAGTTATGGTTAATTTTAAGTGTTAGGGTTAGGGTTAAGGGTTAAGGGTTAGGGTTATTTTTAGGTGTAGGTTTGGGTTTAGGGGTTAAAGTTAGGTTTAGTGTTAGGGTTGTTGGTAGGGTTAAAGTTAGGGTTAGCAGTTTAGAATTTGGGGTAGGGATTAGGTGTTATGGTTATGTCTAGGAGTTAGGGTTAGAATTATGGGATATGATTTGTTCTCAGGGTAAGTGTTATGCATTAACGTTAGGACAAGGGGTTAAAGTTAGGGTTAGGGTGAGGTTTACATGTTAATATGAGCAATAGAATCAGAGTTAGGTGTTATGTTCAGGGTCAGGCTTATGGGGGAGGGGTAGTGTTTATGCTTAGGTTTAGGGTTAGGGTTAGGGGTTATGATTAGGGCTATGTGTCAAGGGATAGGGTTATTCATAGGTGTAGGGTTAGCGTTAGGGGTTAAGGTTAGGGTTGTTGGTAGGGTTAAGGTTAGGTTTAGAGATTTAGAATTAGGGTTCAGGATTTGGTATTACACTTATGGCTAGGAGTTAGGGTTAGAATTAAGGGATAGGGTTTGTTCTCACGATAAGTATTATGCACTAATGTTAGGATAAGGGGTTAAAGTTAAGGTTATGGTGAGGTCTACATTTTAAGGTGAGCAATAGGATTAGGGTTAGGTGCTATGTTTAGGGTTAGGGTTATGGGTGAGGGGTAGAGTTTATGCTTAGGGCACGGTCCCTGTCTGCACTAGGCAGGGGGTTAGGGGTCTGCGATTGTCGCTGGGAATCCACTCTATCGTACACTCCGTATGGGTCCCTGGGTTTCATGCAGGACACAGTAGCAGATCCTCTTTTCACGCATGGCATGGGAGGATTGTAGCCTTTCTAAACTCTGAGAAAGCAAGAACTCAGAGAATTAGATTTAGGGTTAGGATTAGGGTAACAATTAGGGATGAAGGTTAGTGTTAGGGTGAAGGCGTAGGGATAAGTTTAGGGTTAAAGGTTAGTGTTAGTTTTAACAGTTACATTTGGGTTTAGGGTTAAGGTTTAGGGTTAGCGTTAAGGTTAGGGGTTAGGGTTTGGTACAGGTTTAGGTTTAAGTGTTAGGTTTAGGGTTAAAGATTAGGATTAGGATTAGGGTAAATGGTTATTGTGAGGGTTAATGTTTAGGGTTAAGGTTAAGGATAAGGGTTAGGGTTTAGGGTTAGGATTAAGTGTTTGTGTTAGGTTTAGTGTTAGAGTTAAGTGTTATGGTTAGGGTTAGGGGTTAAAGTTAGGTTTAGGGTTCATTATTAGGGTTACCTTTAGGGGTTAGTGTTGGGCTTAGGGATTAGGTTTAAGGTAAGCGTTTAGAGTTAGTGTCGGGCGTTATGGTCAGAGTTGAGGTTTAGGGTTACACAGTGTATGATTGAGTAGGTTGCCGGTGACAATCCCAGCCCCGTAAACCCCCCTCCTCGTACAGACAGGGCCCGTGCCCTAAGCATAAAAACTACCCTTCACCCATAATGCTAACCCTGAACATAACGCCTATTTCTGATCCTATTGCTCATCTTCACACGTAAACCTGACCGGAATCCTAACTTTAACCACTTATCCTAACGTTAATGCATAACACTTACCCTGATAACAACCCCCATCCCATAATTCTAGCCATAAGTGTAGTACTTTATCCCTAATTCTAAACCTCTAAACCTAAACTTAACCCTGCCAACAACCCTAACACTATCCCTAACCCTAAACCTTCATCCTAACCCTACACTGACAAATAAGCCTAACCCTTAACACTTAACCCTAAACCTAACCCCTAAAAGTTACCCTAACCCCTAACCCTAACCCTAACCCTTAACCCTGATCCTAATCCTAACAATTAAACCTAACCCTAATTCTTAACCCTAACAATAACCCTTACCCTAATGCCTAGCCTAACCTTAATACTAACCCTAGACCCTAATGCTAACCCTAACCCTGAACCCTCAACCTAACCCTAATCCTAACCCTATCCCATAACCCTAACCCTTAACCCTAACGCTAACCCTTAATCCTAACCCTTAACCCATATCCTATCCCTTAACCCTAACCCTAACCCCTATCTCTAACCCTAACCCTACCCATTCCTAAACCTAAGCCAAGCCCCAAACCCAACTCTAACACTTAAGCCCTAACCCTAACACTTACCCTAACCCCTAATCCCTAAACCTGAACCCTCACTGTAACCCTGACCCCTAACCACAAACCCCTAACCCTAACCCTAATTCTCACACTTCTTCCTTTCTCTGAGTTAAGCAAGCCTAAAATACAGCCAAGCGATGCGTCAGATGAGATTCTGCCTGAGTCCTGCATGTAGGTCTGGGCCCAAGGCCCAGGGTACGACGGTGTGGTGTCACGGTGACCCTGACCGCACCCCTCTCATCATAGATTAAACAGGCACGGTGCCCTTAAACTAACCGCTAAATCTAAGCCCAAACATTAACCCTAACAACTAACTCTAAACCCAAGCCCTGACCCTAACACCCAACACTAACTCAAAACCCATGTTCTAAACCTAACCCCTAAAGTAACCCCTAAAAATTACCCTAAACATAAACCCTAAACCTAACCCTAACCCCTAACCCTAATCATAACAGTTAACTCTAACTCTGAACATAACACGAACCTTTAACCCTATACGTGCCCAGGAACCCTAACCGTAAACCTTAAACCTAACGGTTAACCCTCACACTAACCCTTAACCCTAACCCTAATCCTAATCTTTAACCCTGAACCTAACACTTAACCCTAACACTATACCAAACCCTAACACCTAACCTTCACCCTAACACTAAAACTTAACCCTAAACCTAACTGTAACCGATAAAACTAACGCTAACATTTAACACTAACTCTAACTCTAACCCCTAAAACTAAGCCCTCACCCTAAAACTAACCTTGATCCATAACCCTAACCATAATCCTAATCCTAAATCTAATTCTCAGACTTCTTGCTTTCTCGGAGTTCAGAAAGCCTACATTACTCCCATGCCATGAGTGAAAGGAGGCTGTGCCACTGTGTCCTGCATGAAAACTAGGGGCCCATACCAGTGCATATTAGAGTGTGGTCCCAGCGGCAATCGCAGCCCCCTTACCCCCCCGCCTAATGCAGACAGGGCCCATGCCCTAAGCATAAATGCTAACCCTCACCCATAACCCTAACCCTGAGCAAAACACCTAACCCTGATCCTATTGCTCACACTAAAACATAAACCTCACCATAACCCTAATTTTAACCCCTTATCCTAATGTTAATGCATAACACTTACCCTGTGAACCACCCCATCCCTTAATTCTATCCCTAACTCCTAGCCAAAACCGTAACACCTGAACCCTAACGATAATTCTAAACCGCTAACCCTAACCTTAACCCTACCAACACCCCTAACCCTAACCCTAATCCTAACCCTATGTCTAAAAATAACCATAACCCTTAACCTTTATCCCTAACCCTAATGCCTAAAACTAACCATAACACTTAACTCTAACCCTAAACCTAAAACGAACCCTTAACCCTAACCCTAACCCCTAACACCATCCTTTAATGTTAACCCTAACCGTTAACCCTCACACTAACCCTTAACCCTAACGCTAATCCTAATCTTTAACCCTAAACCTAACACTTAACCCTAACCCTGTACCAAACCCTAAACCCTAACCTTAACCCTAACACTAAACCTTAACCCTAAACCTAACTGTAACCGTTAAACCTAACACTAACCTTTAACCATAACCATAACCATAACCCCTAACCCTAAGCCCTAACCCTAACACTAACCTTCATCCATATCAGTAACCATAATCGTAACACTAAATCTAATTCTCAGACTTCTTCCTTTCTCAGAGTTTAGAAAGCCTACAGTCCTCTCATGCCATTCGTGAAAGGAGGCTCTGCCACTGTGTCCTGCATGAAACCAGGGGCCCATACCCAGCGTACAATAGAGTGGGTTGCCGGTGACAATCGCAGCCCCTAACCTCCCTGCCTAGTGCAGACAGGGCCAATTTTTGGTTAGGTTTAGGGGTTAGGGTTAAGGGTTAAGGGTTAGGGATATTTTTAGGCATAGATTATTTTTAGGTTAAGATAAGTGGTTAGGGTTATTGTTAGTGTTAGTGTTGTTGGTAGGGTTAAGGTTAGGGTTACCGGTTGAGAATTAGGAATTAGGTATTACAGTTATGGCTGGTAGTTAAAGTTAGAATTATGAGATAGGGGTGTTCTCAGGGTAAGTGTTATGCATTAACATTAGGATAAGGGGTTAAAGCTAGGGTTATGGTGAGGTTTACATGTTAAGATGAGCAATGGGATCAGAGTTGGGTGTTATGCTCAGGGTTAGAGTTATCGATTAGGGGTAGTTTTTATGCTTAGGACAAGGGCCCTGTCTGCACTAGGCGGGGGGATTAGGAGGCTGGGATTGTCTCCGGGAACCTACTCTATAGTATGCTGGTTATGGGCCCCTGGGTTTCAGGCAGAACACAGTAGCTGAGCCTCCTTTCACGCATGGCATGGGAGGATTGTAGGCTTTCTAAACTCTGAGAAAGCAAGAAGTCTGAGAATTAGATTTAGGGTTAGCACTATGGTTAGGGTTAGTGATGAAGTTTAGTCGTAGGTGAGGGCTTAGGGTTAGGGGTTAGGGTTAGAGATTGGGTTAAAGTATAGTGTTAGTTTTAATGATTACAGTTAGGTTTAGGGTTAAGGCTTAAGGTTAGGGTTAACGTTAGGGGTTAGGGTTTGGTACAGGATTAGGGTTAAGACTTAGCATTAGGGTTAAAGATTAGGGTTAGGGTTAAGCGTTAATGTGAGGGTTAATGGTTAGTGTTAATATTAAGTGTTATGGTTAGTGTTTAGGATTAGGGTTAAGGGTTCGTGTTGGATTTAGGGTTAAGGTTAAGTGTTAACGGTTAGGGTTATTTTTAGGTGTGTAGGGTTAGGATGAGGGGTTAGGGTTAGGGTTAGTGTTAGGGTTTTTGGTAGGGTTAAGGTTAGGGTTAATGGTTTAGAATTAGTGTTAGGGATTAGATGTTACAGTTATGGCTAGGAGTTAGGGTTAGAATTTGGATAGAGTCTGTTCTTAGCATAAGTGTTATGCATTAACGTTTGGATAAGGGGTTAAAGTTAGGGTTACGGTGGGGTTTACATGTTAAGATCAGCAATAGGATAAGGGTTAGGTGTTATGTTCAGGTTTAGGGTTATGGGTGAGGCGTAGTGTTTATGCTTAGGGCATGGGCCCTGTCTGCACTAGGCTGGGGGTTTAGGGGGCTGGGATTGTTGCAGGGAACACACCATATCATTTGCTTGGTATAGGCCCCTGGGTTTCATGCAGGACACAGTGGCAAACCCACTTTTCACACATGGTATGGCAGGATTGTAGGCTTTCTAAACTCTGAGAAAGCAAGATGTCTGAGAATTAGATTTAGGGTTAGGATTATGGTTAGGGTTAGCGATGAATATTAGTGTTAGGATGAGGGCTTAGAGTTAGGGATTACGGTTAGGTTTAGGGTAAAATGTTACTGTTAGCTTGACCAGTTACATTTAGGTTTAAGGTTACCTTTTAGGGTTAGGATTACGGTTAGGGTTAGGGATGAAGGTTAGTTTTAGGGTGAGGCCTTAGGGTTAGAGTTAGGGTTAAAAGTTAGTGTTAGGTGTAAGGGTTACAGTTAGGTTTATGGGTAAGTTTTAAGGTGAGGGTTAAGTTTAGGTGTTAGGGTTTGGTACAGGGTTAGGTTTAAGTGTTAGGTTTATGGTTAAAGATTAGGATTAGGGTGAGGTTTCAGGGTTAGTGTGAGGGGTAACAGTAAGGGTTAATGTTAAGGGTTAGGGTTAGGTATTAGGGTTAGGGTTAAGGGTTCATGTTAGGTTTACCAATAGAGTTAAGTGTTATGGTTGGTGTTAGGTGTTAGGGTTAGGGTTAAGGTTTAAGGGTTAGGGTTAGTTTTAGGCATAGGATTAGAATTATTGGTTAGGGTTAGGGTTAGTGTTAGGGTTGTTGCTAGGGTTAAGGTTAGGTTTAGCAGTTTAGAATTAGGGTTACAGATTAGGTGTTATCGTTATGGCTATGAGTTAGTTTTAGAATTAGGGGATAGGGATTGTTCTCAAGGTAAGTGTTATGCATTAACGTTAGGATAAGATGTTCAAGTTAGGGTTACGGTGATATTTACATGTTAAAAGGAGCAATAGGATCAGGGTTAGGTGTTATGTTCAGGGTTAAGGTTATGGGTGAGGGGTAGGGTTTATGATTAGAGCACGGTCCCTGTCTGCACTAGGCGAGGGGGTTAGGGGGTTGCAATTGTCACGGGGAAACCACTCTATCATATGGTAGGTATTGGCCCTTGGGTTTCATGAAGGATACAGTGGCAGAGCCTCGTTTCATGAATGGCATGGTTGCATTGTAGGCTTTTCAAACTCTGAGAAAGCAAGAAGTCTCAGAATTAGATTTAGGGTTACGATTATGGTTAGAGTTAGGGATGAAAGTTAGTGTTAGGGTGAGTGCTTAGGTTTAGGTGTTAGGTTTAGAGTTAGGGTTAAAAGTTAGTATTAGTTTTAATGGTTACAGTTATGTTTAGGGTTAAGTTTTATTGCTAGAGTTATGGTTAGGGTTAAGTGTTAGGTTTAGGGTTAAAGGTTAGGATTAGGGTTAGGGTGATGTTTATCGGTAAGTGTTAGGGTTAGGGTTTAGCGATAGGGTTAAGGTTAAGGGTTAGGGTTAGGTTTAGTGTTCAGGGTTAGGGTTAGCATTAGGGGTTAGGGTTAGGGTTAGGGGTTAGGGTTATTGCTAGGCTTTTGTCTAGGCGTTATGGTAAGGGTTAGGTTTAGGGTTCAGAGTTAGGGTTAGGTTTGTTAGGATTAGGATCATGGTTAAGGGTTAGGGTTAGGGGTTAGGGGTAGGGTTATGGGTCAAGGGTTAGGGTTATTTTTAGGCGTAGGGTTAGGGTTAGGTGTTAGAGTTAGTGTTAGTGTTGTTGGTAGGGTTAAGGTTAGGGGTAGAGGTTTAGAATTAGGGTTCGGGATTAGGTGTTACAGTTATGGCTAGGATTCAAGGTTAGAATTAAGGAATGGGGTTGTTCTCACAGTAAGTGTTATGCACTAAAATTAGGATAAGGGGTTAAAATTAGGGTAACGGTAATGTTTACGTTTTAAGGTGAGCAATAGGATCAGGGTTAGGTGTTATGTTCAGGGTAATGGTTATGGGTGAGGGGTAGAGTTTATGCTTAGCACACATGCCCTGTCTGCACTAGGCGGGGGGGTTAGGGGTCTGAGAATGTCGCCAGGAACCCCATCTATCATACGCTGGGTATGGGCCCCTGGGTTTCATGCAGGACACAGTGGCAGAGCCTCCTTTCACGAATGGCATGAGAGGACTGTAGGCTTTCTAAACTCTGAGAAAGGAAGAAGTCTGAGAATTAGATATAAGGTTAGGATTATGGTCAGGGTTAGTGATGAAGGTTAGTGTTAGGGTGAGGGCTTAGGTTTAGGGGTTAGGGTTAGAGTTAGGGTTAAAGTTTAGTGTTAGGTTTAACTGTTACAGTCAAGTTTCGAGTTAAGTTTTAGGGTTAAGATTAAGGTTAGCAGTTAGGGTTTGGGACAGGGCTAGGGTTAAGTGTTAGGTTTAGGGTAAAAGATTAGGATTAGTGTTAGGGTTAAGGGTGAGTGTGAGGGTTAAGGTTTAGTGTTAACGTTAAGGGTTAGATTTAGGAGTTCGTATTAGTGTTAAGGGTTCGTGTTGGATTTAGCATTAGATTAAGTGTTATGGTTAGGGTTAGGTGTTAGGGTTAAGGGTTAGGGTTAGGGTTGTTGGTAGGGTTTAGGTTAGGTTTACTGGTTTGGAATTAAGGTTAGGGATTAGGTGTTATGGTTATGGCTAGGAGTTAGGGTTAGAATTATCGGATTGTGGATGTTCTCAGCATAAGTGTTATGCATTAATGTTCAGATAAGGGGTTAAAGTTAATGTTTCACTGAGGTTTACATGTTAAGATGAGCAATAGGACCTGGGTTACGTGTTATGTTCAGGGTTAGGGTTATGGTTGAGGGTTAGTGTTTATGCTTAGGGCATGGGCCTTGTGTGCACTAGGCAGGCGGGTTAGGGGGCTGGGATTGTCGCCGGGGACCCACTCTATCATACACTGGGTATGGGCCCCTGGGTTTCATGCAGGACACAGTGGCAGAGCCTCCTTTCACGAATGGCATGAGAGGACTGTAGGCTATCTAATCTCTGAGAAAGCAAGTACTCTGTGAATAAGATATAGGGTTAGGATTATGGTAGGGTTAGGGATGAAGGTTAGTGTTAGGGTGAGGGCTTAGGTTTTGGAGTTCGCGTTGGGGTTAGGGATAAAGGTTAGTGTTAGGTTGACCGGTTACAGTTAGGTTTAGTGTTAATGTTTAGAGTTAGGATTAAGGTTAGGGGTTAGGGTTTGGTACAGGGTTAGGTTTAAGTGTTAGGTTTAGGTTAAAGATTAGCATTAGAGTTAGGGTTAAGGGTTAATGTGAGGGTTAACTTTTAGTGTTAAGCTTAAGGGTTAGGGGCCGGGCGCGGTGGCTCATGCCTGTAATCCTAGCACTCTGGGAGGCCGAGGTGGGCGGATCGTTTGAGCTCAGGAGTTCGAGACCAGCCTGAGCAACAGCGAGACCCCATCTCTACTAAAAATAGAAAGAAATTATATGGACAGCTAAAAAAATATATATATATAGAAAAAATTAGCTGGGCATGGTGGTGCATGCCTGTAGTCCCAGCTACTCGGGAGGCTGAGACAGGAGGATCGCTTGAGCCTAGGAGTTTGAGGTTGCTGTGAGCTAGGCTGACGCCACAGCACTCACTCTAGCCTGGGCAACAGAGTGAGACTCTGTCTCAAAAAAAAAAAAAAAAAAAAAAAAAAAAAAAAAAAAAAAAAAAAAAAAAGGTTAAGGGTTAGGGTTAGGGGTTAGGGTTAAGATTAAGGGTTCATGTTAGGTTTAGAGTTAGAGTTAAGTGTTATGGTTAGGGGTAGGGGTTAGGGTTAGGTTTAGGGTTAATGGTTAGGATTACTTTTAGGGGTTAGGGTTGGGCTTAGGGGTTAGGTTTAGGGTAAGGGTATAGAGTGAGTGTTGGGCATTAGGGTCAGGGCTTAGTTTTAGAGTTACGGGTTAGGGTTAGTGTTAGGGCTTAGATTTAGTGGTTAGTTTAAGGGCACAGGACCCTTTTAATCTATAGTAAGAGGGGTGCTGACAGGGTCACTGCGACACCACTCCATTGTACCCTGCGCCTGGACCCAGACCTACATGCAGGACTCAAGAGGAGCCTCATCTCATGCATGGCATGGCTATATTGTAGGCTTGCTTAACTCTGATAATGGAGGAAGTCTGAGAATTAGGGTTATGGTAGGGTTAGGGGGTTACAGTTAAGGGTTAAGTTTAGAGTGTGTGTTAGGGCAGAGGGATTAGGGGTTAGGGTTAGTGTTAGGGTTAGTGGTTAGGGTTAGGGTTATGGTTAAGGGATAGGATTAGGGTTAATGCTTTGGCTTAGGGATAGGGTTAGGGTTGGGGTTAGGGATAGTGTTAGGGTTAAGGGTTAGGTTTAGGGCTCAGTGTTAGGGTTAGCATTAGGCGTTAGTGTTAGTGTTAGCTGTTAGGTTAGTGTTAGGGTTAAGAGTTAAGGATAGGTTTAATAGTTGGGCTTACGATTAGGGTTAAAGGTTACAGTTAGGGTTAGGGCTTAAGGTTCAGGCTTTGTGTTAGGTTTAGGGTTAGAGTTAAGTGTTATGGTTAGGGTTAGTTTCTAGGTTTAGGTTAACGGCCTAGAGTTCGTTTTGGGCATTAGGGTCAGGGTTTAGCTTTAGGGTTACAAAGCGTATGATAGAGTGGGTTCCCAGCGACAATTTAAGCCTCCTAAACACCGCTCCTAGTGCAGACAGGGCCAGTGCCCTAAGCGTTATGCTACCCCTCACCCATAACGCTAACCCTGAACATAACATCTAACTGTGACTCTATTGCTCACCTTCACACAAAAACCTCACCATAACCCTAACTTTAACCCCTTTTGTTAACGTTAATGCATAACACTTTCCTTAATAACAAGCCTTATTCCATAATTCTAAACCTAACATTTACCCATAACCGTAACACCTAATGCCTAACCCTAATTCTAAACCGCTAACCCTAACCTTAACCCTACCAACAACCCTAACCCTAATCCTAATCCTAAACCCTAACCCTAACCCCATGCCTAAAAAATAACCCTAACCCTTAGCCCTAACCCTAACCCTTAACCCCGATCCTAATCCTAACAATTAAACCTAACCCTAACTCAACCCTAATTCTCACTCTAAAGCCTAGACCTAACCCTAATACTAACCCTAAACCCTACTGCTAACCCTAACCCTGAACCCTAAACATAACCTTAACCCTAAACCTATCACATAACCCTAAACCTAACCCTTAACCCTCACCCTAACCTTAACCCTAATCCTATCCTTTAACCCTAACCCTAACCCCTATCCCTAACCCTAACGCTAACCCCAACACTAAACCTAAGCCTAGCCCGCAACCCAACCCTAACACTTATCCCCTAAGCCTAACACATATCCTAACCCCTAATCCATCACCCCTACCCTTGACTCTAACCCTAACCCCTAACCACAAACCCGTAACTCTAACCATAATTCTCACACTACTTCCATTCTCAGAGTTAAGCAAGCCTAAAATACGGGCAAGCCATGCGTGAGATGAGGCTCCACCTGAAACCTGCATGTTGGTCCAGGCCCAAGGCCCAGGATACGATGCTATGGTGTCACGGTGACCCTGTCCGCACCCCTCTCACCATAGATTAAACAGGCCCATTGCCCGTAAACTAACTGCTAAATCTAAGCCCTAACACTAAACCTAACCCCTAAATCTAATCCTAAGCCCTGACCCTAATGCTCATCAATAACTCTAAACCCATGCCGTAAACCTAACCCCTAACGTAACCCCTAAACATAACCCAAAACATGACCCCTACACCTAACCCTAACCCCTAACCCTAACCATAACACTTAACTCTAACCCTAAACCTAACACGAACCCTGAACCCTATCCCTGAACCCTAACCCTAACTAGTAACATTAACCCTCACACTAACCCTTAAACTTAACCCTAATCTTAATCTTTAACCCTAAACCTAACACTTAACCCTTACCCTATACCAAACCATAACCCCTAACCTTAACCCTAAACCTAAAACTTAACCCTAACCTAACTGGAACCATTAAACCTAACACTAAACTTTAACCCTGACCCTAACTCTAACCCCTAACCCTAAGCCCTCACCCTAACACTAAACTTCATCGCAAAATATAACCATAATCCTAACCCTAAATCTAATTCTCAGACTTCTTGCTTTCTCAGAGATTTGAAAGCCTACAATCCTCCCATGCCATGCGGGAAGGAGGCTCTGCCACAATGTCCTGCAGGAAATCCAGGGGCCCATACCCTGCGTATGATAGAGTGGGTTCTCAGCAAAAATCACAGCATCCTCGCCCCCGCTCCAAGTGCAGACAAGGCCCGTGACCTAAGCATAAACACTACGCTTCACCCATAACCCTAACCCTGAACATAACACCTAAAACTGATCCTATTGCTCACCTTAACACATAAACCTCACGGTAACCCTAACTTTAACCCCTTATCCTAACATTAATGCATAACACTTACCTGAGACAAAACCCTATCCCTTAATTCTAACCCTATCTCCCAGCCATAACCGTAAAACCTAATCCCTAACACTAATTATAAACCACTAAACATACCCTTAACCCAACCAAAAACCTAACACTAACCCTAACCCTAAATGCCAACCCTAACCCTGCACCTAAAAATAGCCCTAACACTTGACCCTTAACCCTAACCCTAACCCTAACCCTGATCCTAATCCTAACAATTAAACCTAACCCTAACTCTTAACCCTAACACTAACCCTTACCCTAACACCAAGACCTACCCTAAAAGTAACCCCAATTCCTAAGAATAACCCTTAATTCTAAACCTAAAACTGAACCCTAAACTTAACCCTAACCCTAACACTTAACCCTAAGTCTATCCCTAACCCATAACTCTAACTCTAACCATTAACCCTCACCGTAACCCTTAACCCTAACCCTAACCCTAACACTTAATGCTGACCCTAACACTAACCCCAATCCTAGTCCTAACCCTAGCCCCTAACCCAACCATAACACCTCTCCCCTAACCTTAACATTAACCCTAACCCCTAATCCCTAAACCCTAACCCTCACTGGAACACTAACCCTTAACCCCTAACCCCTAATCCTAACCCTAACCCTAATTCTCACACTTCTTCCATTCTCAGAGTTAAGCAAGCCTACAATACAGCCATGCGATGCATGAAAACAGCCTCTGCCTGACTCCTGAATGTACGTCTGAGCCCTTGGCCCAGGGTACTATGGTGTGGTGTCATGGCTACTCTGTCTGCACCACGTTCATATAGATCAAACAGGTCCTGTGCCCTTAAACTAATCGCTAAATCTAAGCCTTAACACTAACCCTACCACTAACCCTCAACCTAAGCCCTGACCCTAATGCCCAACACTAACACTAAACCCTTACCCTCATCCTAACCCCTAACACTATCCCCTAAACGTAACTCTAAACATGAACCCTAAACCTAACCATAACCCCTAACCCTAACCATAACAGTTAACTCTAACCCTAAACCTAACACGAACCTTTAACCCTAAACCTAACACCTAACCCAAACTCTTAACCTTAACCCTAACCTTTAACTCTCACACTAGCATTTAACCCTAACCCTAATCCTAATGTTTAACCCTAACCTTAACACTTAACCCTTACAGTCTACCAAGCCGTAACCCCTAACGTTAACCCTAACCTAAACCTAATTGTAACTGTTAAACGTAACACTAAACTTTAAATGTAACACTACCCCTAACCCCTAACCCTAATCCCTCACCCTAGCAGTAACCTTCATCCCTAACCCTAACCGTAATCCTAATCCTAAATCTAATTCTCAGACTTCTTGCTTTCTCAGAGTTTAGAAAGCCTACAATCCTCCCATGCCATGCATCAAAGGACGCTTAGCCACTGTTTCCTGAAAGAAAGCCAGGGGCCCATACCCAGCGTATGATAGGGTGGTCTCCTGGTGCCAACCCTAGACCCCTAAACCCCCCGACTAGTGCAGACAGTGACCGTGCCCTCAGCATAAACACTACCCCTAACCCATAACCCTAACCCTGAACACAACACCTAACCCTGATCCTATTGCTCACCTTAACACGTATACCTCCCTGTAACCTTAACTTTAACCCCTTATCTTAACGTTAATGCATAACACTTACCCTGAGAACAATCCTTATCCCATTATTCTAACCCTAACCCCTAGCCATAACTGTAACACCTAATCCCTAATTCTAAACAGCTAGTGCAGACAGGGCCCCTTTATGGTTAGCATTAGTGGTTAGGGTTAAGGATTAAGGGGTAGGGTTATTTTTAGGTGCACGTTTATTTTAGGTTAAGATTAGGGGTTAGGGTTAGGGTTAGTGTTAATGTTGTGGGTAGGGTTAAGATTAGGGTTAGCAGTTTAGAATTAGTGTTAGGAATTAGGTATTACAATTATGGCTGTGAGTTAGCGTTAGAATTGTGGCATAGGGGTTGTTCTCAGGGTAAGTATTATGCATTAACGTTAGGATAAGGGGTTAATGTTAGGGCTATGGTGAGGTTTACATGTTAAGATGAGAAATGGGTTCAGAGCTAGGTGTTATGTTCAGGGTTAGGGTTATGGGTTAGGGGTACTGTTTATGCTTAGGGCACAGGCCCTGTCTGCACTACTCGGGGGGATTGGGCGGCTGGGATTTTGTCCAGGAACCCACTCTATCGTACGCTGGGTATGGGCCACTGGGTTTCATGCAGGACACAGTAGCATAGCCTCCTTTCACCCATGGCATGGGAGGATTGTAGGCTTTCTAAACTCTGAGAAAGCAAGAAGTCTGAGAATTAGATTTAGGGTTAGGATTATGGTTAGGGTTAGGGATGAAGGTTAGTGTTAGGGTGAGGGCTTAGGTTTAGGGGTTAGGGTAAGGGTTAGGGTTAAAGGTTAGTATGAGGTTTAAGGATTACAGTTAGGTTTAGTGTTAAGGTTAGGGTTAAGGTTAGGGGTTAGGGTTTCATACAGGGTTAGGTTTAAGTGTTAGGTTTACGGTTAAAAATTAGGATTAGGGTTAGGTTTAAGGGTTACTTGAGGGTTAACGGTTAGGGTTAAGTTTAAGGGTTAGGGTTTCTGGTTAGGGTTAGGATTAATGGTTCGTGTTAGGTTTAGGGTTAAAGTTAAGTGTTATGGTTAGTGTTAGGTGTTAGGGATAGGGTTAAGATTTAAGGTTTAGCATCATTTTTAGGCATAGGTTTTGGATTAGTTATGAGGGTTAGGGTTAATGTTAGGGTTGTTGGTAGGGTGAAGGTTAGGTTTAGCGGTTTAGAATTAGGGTTAGGGATTAGGTGTTATAGTTATGGCTATGAGTTAGTTATAGAATTATGGGATAGGGTTTGTTCTCAAGGTAAGTGTTACGCATTAACACTAAAATAAGGGGTTAAATTTAGGGTTACAGGGAGGTCTATGTGTTAAAGTGAGCAATAGGATCAGGGTTAGGTGTTATGTTCAGGGTTAGGGTTATGGGTTAGGGGTAGTGTTTATGCTGAGGGCACAGTCCCTGGCTGCACTAGGCCGGGGGTTAGGGGGCTGTGAATGGCGCAGGGTGCCCACTCTATCCTATGGTGCATATTGGCCCTTGGGTTTCATGAAGGACACAGTGGCAGAGCCTCCTTTCAAGAATTGCATGGGTGGATTGTAGGCTTTCTAAACTCTGAGAAAGCAAGACGTCTGAGAATTAGATTTAGGGTAGGATTGTGGTTAGGGTTAGGGAGAAGATTAGGGTTATGGTCAGGGATTAGGTTTAGGGGTTAGGGTTAGAGTTAGGGTTAAAGGTTAGTGTTAGGTTTAACAGTTACAGTTAGGTTTAGGGTTAAGGCTTAAGGTTAGGGTTAACATTAGGGTTTAAGGTTTGGTACAGGGTTAGGGTTAAGTGTTAAGTTTAGGGTTAAAGATTAGGATTAGGGTTAAGCATTAGTGTGAGGGTTAACGGTTAGGGTTAAGGATAAGTGTTAGTGTTAGGGGTTAGCGGTAAGTGTTAGTGTTAGGTTTAGGGTTAGGGTTAGGGTTAGGGTTAGTGTTAGGGTTGTTGTTAAGGTTAGGGTTAGGGTTAGTGGTTTACAATTTGGGTTAGGTATTAGGTGTTACAGTTATGGCTAAGAGTTAGGGTTAAAATTCAGGGATAGGGATTGTTCTCCTGGTAAGTGTTATGCATTAAAGTTAGGATAGGGTGTTAAAGTTAGGGTTATATGATGTTTACATTTTTAGGTGAGCAATAGGATCTGGGTTAGGTGTTATGTTCAGGGTTAGGGTTATAGGTGAGGGGTAGTGTTTATGCTTAGGGCATGGGCCCTGTCTGCACTAGGCAGGATGGTTAGGGGGCTGGGATTGTTGCCGGGAACGCACTCTATGGTATGCTGGGTATGGGCCCCTGGGTTTTCTGCAGGCCACAGTGGCAGAGCCTTCTTTCACACATGGCATGGGAGGATTGTAGGCTTCCTAAACTCTGAGAAAGCAAGAAGTCTGAGAATTAGATTTAGGGTTAGGATTATGGTTAAGGTTAAGGCTGAAGGTTAGTGTTAGGGTGAGGGCTTAGGGTTAGGGTTAGGGTTATGGTTAAAGGTTAGTGTTAGTTTTAATGGTTACAATTAGGTTTAGGGTTAAGGTTTAGGGTTAGCATTAAGGTTACGGGTTAGGTTTTGGTACAGGGTTAGTTATAAGTGTTAGGTTTAGGGTTAAAGATTAGAATTAGGATTAGGGTAAAGGGTTAGTGTGAGCATTAACGTTTAGGGTAAAGGTTAAGTGTTAGGGTTAGGGGTTAGGATTAGGATTAAGTGTTCGTGTTAGGTTTAGCGTCATAGTTAAGTGTTATGGTTAGGGTTAGGGGTTATGGTTAGGTTTAGGGTTCATTGTTAGGGTTACTTTTAGCGGTTAGTGTTGGGCTTCAGGTTAGGTTTAGGGTAAGGGTTTTGAGTTAGTGTTTGGCAATAGGGTCAGGGTTTAGGTTTAGGCTTACACAGCATATGATAGAGTGGGTTCCTGACATAAATCCCAACCCCTATACCACCCTCCTAGTACAGACAGGGCCCAGGCCCGAAGCATAAACACTACCCCTCACCAATAACGCGAACCCTAAACATACCACCTAACTCTGACCCTATTGCTCACCTTCACATGTAAACCAGACCATAACCCTAACTTTAACCCCTTATCCTAACGTCAATGCATAACACTTACTCTGATAACAACCCCTATCCCATAATTCTAACTTAACTCCTAGACATAACCGTAACACATAATCCCGAACCATAATTCTAAACTGCTAAACCTAACCTTAACCCTACCATCTACCCTAACGCTAATCCTAATCCTAAACACTAACCCTAACCCTAACCCTAACCCTTAACCCTGACCCTAATCCTAACAATTAATCCTAACCCTAACTCTTAACCCTAGCACTAACCCTTACACTAAGGTCTGGACCTAACCTTAATACTAACCCTAACCCCTAATGCTAACCCTAACCCTGAACCCTAAACCTAACACTAACCCTATCCCATAACCCTAACACTAACCCTTAACCCTAATGCTAACCTTTAATCATAACCCTAACCGTTAATCCTAATCCTATCCCTTAAGCCTAACCCTAATCCGTATTCCTAACCCTAACACTAAACCCAAACCTAAACCTAAGCCTAGCCCGAGACCCAACTGTAACACTTAAGCCCTAACCCTAACACTTACCCTAATCCCTAATCGCTAAACCCTAACCTTCACTCTAACCCTAACCCCTAACCACAAACCCCTAACCCTAACCCTAATTCTCACACTTCTTCCTTTCTCTGAGTTAAGCAAACATAAAATACAGCCAAGCCATGCGTGAGATGAGGCTCCACCTGATTCCTGCATGCAGGTCTGGGCCCAAGGCCCAGGGTACGATGGTGTGGTGTCACGGCAACCCTGTCCGCACCCCTCTCACCATAGATTACACAGCCCCTGTGCCCTTAAACTAACCACTAAATCTAAGCCCTAACACGAACCCTAACCAATAACACTAAACCTAAGACCTGACCTTAACGCCCAACACTAACTCTAAACCCATGTACTAAACCTAACCCCTAGCATAACCGCTAACCATAACCCTAAACATGAACTGTAAACCTAACCCTAACCCCTAACCCTAAACATAACACTTAACACTAACCCTAAATCTAACACAAACTCTTAAACCTATCCCTGAACCCTAACCCTAAACCTTAACCTTAACACTAACCGTTAACCCTCACACTAACCCTTAACCCTGACACTAATCCTAATCTTTAACCCTGAACCTAACACTTAACCCTAACCCTATACTAAACCCTAACCCCTAAACTTAACCCTAACCCTAAAACTTAACGCTAAACCTAACTGTAACCGATAAACCTAACACTAACCGTTAACCCTAACTCCTAACCATAAGCATTCACCCTAACACTAACCTTCATCCCTAACTCTAACCATAATCCTAACTCTAAATCTAATTCTCAGACTTCTTGCTATCTCAGTGTTTAGAAAGCCTACAATCCTCCCATACCATGAGAGAAAGGAGGCTCTGCCACTGTGTCCTGCATGAAACCCAAGGGCCCATACCAGCGTATGATAGAGTGTGTTTCCAGCGACAATCACAGCCCCCTAAGCCCCCCGCCTAATGCAGACAGGGCCCGTGCCTAAGCATAAACACTACCCCTCACCCATAACTCTAACCCTGAGCATAACACCTAACCCTGATCCTATTGCTCATTTTACTACGTAAACCTCACTGTAACCCTAACTTTAACCCCTTATCCTAACGTTAATGCATAACAATTACCCTAAGAGCAACCCCTATCCCTTAATTCTAACCCTAACTCCTAGCCATTACCGTAACACTTAATCCCTAACCCTATTCTAAACTGCTAACCATAACCTTAACCCTAACAACAACCTTAACACTAACCTTAACCTTAACCCCTAACCCTAACCCAATGCCTAAAAATAACCCTAAAAATTGACCCTTAACTCTACATTAAACGCTAACCTTAAACCTAATCCTTAACCCCAAACCTAGTCCTAACATTTAAACCTAACCCTGACAACCATAACCCTAACAGTAACCCTAACCCCTGACCCAAACCCCTAATGCTAACCCTAGACTTAACCCTAACCCTAACCCTTAAGCCTAACTCTATCCCTAACACATAACCCTAACCCTCACCGTGAACCCTCACCCTAACCCTAACCCTAACACTAGCACTAACCCCCACCCTAAACCTAACTGTAGGCTCTAACCCAACCCTAACACCTAACCCCTACCACTAACACTAACCCGAACACCTAATCCCTAACCCCTAACCCCACCCCTGACTCGAACCCTAACCCCAAGCCCCAAACCCCTAACCCTAATTCTCACACTTCTCCATTCTCAGACTTCAGCAAGGCTACAATACAGCCATGAAATGAGTTCGAAGTGGGTCTGCCAGAGTCCTGCTTTTAAGTCTGGCCCCAAGACCCAGGGATCGATGGTGCAGTGTTGCGGTGACCCTGTCCGCACCCCTCTCCCCATAGATTAAACAGGTCCTGTGCTCTTAAACTACCGCTAAATCTCAGCCCTAAAACTAACCATAACCCCAACCCTAAACCTAATCCCTGAGTCTAACGCCCAGCACTAAATCTAAAGCCTTACACTAAACCTACCCCTTAACACCAACCCCTAACCCTAACCCTAACCATGACCCCTAAACCTAACCCTAACCCCTAACCCTAACCATAACACTTAACTCTAACCCTAAACCTAACATGAACCCTGAACCCTAACACTAAACCCTAACCCTAACAATTAACCTTAACGCTAACCGTTAACTCTCACACTAACAATAAACCAAAATCTAATCCTAATCTTTAGCCCTAAAGCTAACACTTAACCCTTACCCTGTACCAAACCCTAACCCCTAAACTTAACCCTAACCCAAACACTTAACCCTAAACCTAACTGTAACCATTAAACCTAACACTAAACTTTAACACTGGCCCTAACCGTAACCCCTAAATCTAAGCCCTAAACATAACACTAACCTTCATCCATAACCCTAACCATAATCCTAACCCTAAATCTAATTCTCAGACTTCTTGCTTTCTCAGAGTTTATAAAGCCTACTATCTTCCTATACCATGCGTGAAAGGAGTCTCTGCCACTGTGTCCTACATGAAACCCAGGGACCCCCTACCCAGCGTACGATAGAGTGGGATCCCGGTGACAGTCCTAGACCCCTAACCACCTGGCCTAGTGCAGAAAGGGCCCGTTCCCTGGGCATAAACACTACCCCTCTCCCATAACCATAACCAAGAACATAACACCTAACCCTAAACCTATTCCTCACCTTACCATGTAAACCTCACCGTAACCTTAACTTTAACCCCTTATCGTAACGTTAATGCACAACACTTACCCTGAGAGTAACCCCTATCCAATAATTCTAACCCTAACTCCTAGCCATAACCATAACACCTAATCCTTAACCCTAATTTTAAACCGCTAACCGTAACATTAACCCTGCAAACAACCCTAAACCTAACCCCTAATCCTAAACCAATGCCTAAAAATAATCCTAACCCTAACCCTTATCCTTAACCCGAACAGTTAACCCTCACACTAACCCTTAACCCTAACCCTAATCCTGATCTTTAACCCTAACTCTAACACTCAACCCTAACCATGTACCAAACCCTAGCCATTAACTTTAACCCTAACCTTAAACTTTAACCTAAACCTAAGTGTAACCGTTAAACCTAACGCTAACCTTTAACCCTAACTTTAACCCTAGCCCCTAACCCTAAGTGCTGACCCTTACACTATCCTTCATCCCTAACCCTAACCATAATCCTAACCCTAAATCTAAATCTCAGATTTCTTGCTTTCTCAGAGTATAGAAAGTCTACATTCCTCCCATGTCATGCGTGAAAGGAAGCTTTGCTAATGTGGCCTGCATGAAAACCAGGGGCCCATACCCAGGGTATGATAGAGTGTGTTCCCGGCTACAATCCTAGCCCCCTAACCACCTCGCATAGTGCAGACAGGGCCCATGTCCTAAGCACAAACCCTACCCCTAACCCATAACCCTAACAATGAACATAACACCTAAACCTGATCCTATTGCTCACCTTAGAATGTAAACCTCACCATAACCCTAACTTTAACCCCTTATCCTAACGTTAATACATAACACTTACCCTGAGAACAACTCCTATCCCATAATTCTAACCCTAAAACCTAGCCATAACCTTAAAAGCTAATCCCTAACCCTAATTCTAACTGGTAACCCTAACATTAACCCTACCAAAAACCCTAACAGTAAACCTAACCCTAACCCCTAATTCTAACACTATGCCTCAAAATAACCCTAACCCTTAACCCCTAACACTAAACATAACACTTAAATCTAACCCTAAACCTAACACAAAAACTTAACCCTATCCCTAACCTAGAAACTTAAACCTAACCAATAACCCTCAAACTAACCTTAGACCCTAACCCTAATCCTACTCTTTAAACCTAAACCTAACACTTAACCCTAACCCTGTACAAAATCCTAACCACTAACTTTAACCCTAACCCTAAACCGTAACCCTAAACGTAACTGTAACTGTTAAACCTAACACTAACTTTTAACCCTAACTCTAACCCTAATCTCTACCCTAAGCCCTCACCCTACCACTAACCTTCATCCCTAAACCTAACCATAATCCTAACCCTAAAT